>NC_088302.1:21167838-21282267 GCF_032854445.1 Liolophura sinensis
GAAAGCCAACATGAGCTGGACTCACAGCAATCACATTAGGTGTGAGTCTTCTGGGCTACTGCACCATGGTAACCCTCATACCACAAAGGCCCCCACATCAGCTGATGTGCTATGCATATTATGAAAATGCATGTATATCAACATGAGACAACAGCAGTCAATTTCTTAGTTTATAGTACTGAATGTTGAAATTTGGACACATTTGCCTTACGATAACAATGATGAGGGTGACCAAATATTTACTTTACACAGTCAATAAGCTTTTATTTTATTCATCTGATGGTGTTTCATGCCGTACTCAAGAATATTTCTGTTACATCATGGCAGCCAGCATTATGGCTCAAGGAAATCAAGCAGAGCATGGGGACACCCTCAACCATCTGCTGGTTGCTGCTAGACCTTCCCACGTAAGACCAGAGAGGTAGCC
Source organism: Liolophura sinensis (assembly GCF_032854445.1). NCBI lineage: Eukaryota > Metazoa > Mollusca > Polyplacophora > Chitonida > Chitonidae > Liolophura > Liolophura sinensis. Next base: position 21,168,266 of record NC_088302.1, read on the forward strand.
TGCATGAACTGAACTTGAAACTCATAGTGACAGAATCAGCTTTTAAAGTTTTAAACCAAAGATCTATAATCTATCAAGACCAAAACAGACCCAGCTCCAAAATATCAGAAATGTTAATCCACATGTACAGTCCTTATCTTTTACCTAGCAACGGCCCAATTCGTGTAATGGCAAGGGCGGGTCGGTAAAGAAAAAAGTCACGTGATGACAAAACTCTTCGTCCCAACAACGTGCGTTACAACACTTCTCGAAGATCTCTTCGAAAAAGCAACAAACATACAAACTGTTATTTACGATAAAGATGGGGTTAAAAGCACTCTTTACACATCGCCTATCGGGGTTATATGACATTCACCGCCCCGCTTTCCCCATGCGCCAAACAAATCTGACAGAATGAAGCCGGTCCATGCTCGCTTTCCTAGGTAACGGTATGTGGCAACATCCCTAAAACTTTACCCAGATTTCACGGCATCAAATATTGGATGTCCCTTTGGTTCCTTAGATTCTTTCTCTTCTCCCTCTCCATGTTTCCGTGTCCGTGGCTGCAGTTTGGTCCGTGTTGGTGGAAGTTTGTTGAACTGCCCATGGCCTGCTGGGGCACCCTGGCTGACCGCCATATTTACACGATCTACAGACTATGCCACACGTTAAGGCACATCTGTGACATACAGACTTGTTGAGACAGATCGCTAACGTTATGAGGTCACGTGACCCAACTGACCTCTCGGATATCCAGCCGCGGAAATATTTACTTAATTTCGTTGTGTAGCGAGTTTACCATTAGAGGTGTGCATACTGAAAGAATATATTTATACACGTTTTTACTTATTTTTCTTTTTTTTTTTTTGGATATCATATTTATAGCTGTACAGGTACAGCATCTGTAGGCCTACGATTTTGCAGAAAGAAAAAGCGTTGTTATATACATGTTCATCTATAAAATACATCCCATTGCTTTTAAGAAAACAATAAAACATAAATAATCACACTTTTTGTCCCTAGCGCGACTTTTGTGTGTAGTTTTTTGTCCGTCAAAATCAAACTATAAATGCATAAGAGTGTTTTACTTGAAAGGGTCACAACAAGCTCAGTTTCCTCAACGAACATGAGTAGCCCCCCCCCCCCCCGCCCCCCCCCCAATTTTAATCAGATATAAAAAGTTGGCACAGTACCCAGTTCAGAGTAGTATGCAGTACATACATCATGAACCTATAGAGGGATTTGCACATGACATCATCACCACATAGAGCCATGCACACAGCCTATTGGAGTCCTGTTCCTATGTTGGCCAGAAGTAGGTCATACAACCCCTCTATAATAAAAGTAAATACATACTTATGAACTGCTCATTATGGAAGATATGTATTTATAATACATGTACCTCCTATGATTACAAGCCCTATATAATCCATCTGGACTAATCCGGTCTAAGGTTGGCATATATTTACTAATACGCGGAAACCGCTGCCATCCTTAACTTGGACGACGTGTGCACCCGATTATGACATAGTATCCGTATTCACCCGGCAAATAAGGTATGCTTTTAGCTGCTCACCGCGAGATGCCGTCTACCCGATTGACCTAGATCGTTACGTCAATCACGTTGACGTCTATTGAGAATCTGACAACGTGTAAAATATATCACAACGTTATTTCAGTATTCCAGGCTATGGAACAGTTCAGCAAGGAAAGATGGACAACAACGTTGTTTTGGAAGCTGTTTGTTGGGTGAAATAGAATTATGAAGATGCTTTTAAAATGACAAGAAATTGACATAGTGACTGCGTTTTTTTTTTTGTTTTTTTTTTCACCACTCATATCCACACGTGTGGATATGGGTGGAACCGAATGAAGACGGTCTGACATTTGTGAGTAGGGCACAAAAGCGAGATATCATGGAATTACCGCTCGTATATGCCACGGAGCTGGATAAAAAATTGTCCAGAAGACCAAGCCGTCTGCGAATGTAATTCACTTGGCTTTTGCCGCTGACAGGTAAGTGTTTTCTTGTATTTTCGTTCCGCCGAATTAATCGACGGATGTTCCGTTCTCATACAGATGTTTTACTATGGATAGCCTCTCCGCCGTAAACTAGACTTTACCTAATACTAAAATTTCAAAGCCGAATTCGTGGTTAAAGATCATACATTAGAGGTAATGAACATGAATGATCGAATGAAAGAAGAGTATGACAAGATATCTTTATTTTCCATGGATACAATAAGCCCAACACTAGAACTTTTTTTTTTCAATACATACACCAATCTTAAATGAATTTGTCAGGTTTTGGTGATTTTTCATAGATTTGAAAGAAAATCAATAATGCTAGCTCAAACTAGTCGTGCTTGAGTTCAGCTCGCTTAGGCTGTATTAATGCTAGTAAATTGAATGATTGAAGTGTAGAATAAAATAATACCAAAGAATTTTTGTTCAAAAAAAAAAATCACAATATCATAATCTAAGAGTCTGAAAATAAATTACTGATTACAGCTGAGAACAAGACGATAACTACTTTGATGAAATAGATCATACGCTACAGGAAGTTGTCTCGCACAGACGCATGTGGACATTTCCGCTTGTCATCGAAGAAAATAAAATATTTCCTGAAAATGGCAGCGGCAATGGAACTTGAAGAATACGACGCAGATGCGCCAGGTACTTCAGGCTCCGATAAAAGTGGTACCAAGAAAGGTTTGAGGTTAAGAAGGTAAGTTGGCGTGAAGTAACCATTCAATACTTAGTGTTGTGAATTTCTCACATCTCAACAACAACAACAACAAAGGTGGGGAGGGAAAAGTTTTCAGACGTCTACAATCATCGCACAACAAAGTCGGCTACGTAGGTAAACTTCGAGAGTTACGTAAGGTGACTGGTAAGATGTAAGGCAAGGATTTTTTGAAACAAAAGGATTAATAAGTAATCTACAAAAGTATTGAATAGATCCAACGTGTGAAGCTCGGCATAGGGCTTATGATTTATTTATTTTTTTGATTGATGTTTTACGCCACACTCAAGAATATTTCACTTATCATTATGGTGGGAGGAAACAGGGTAGAGACCGGGGAGAACCTACGATAGGGCCTATGAGAGATATGAGTTCTCGGGAGTTCGCGTGGGGGGGCGCTCGCACATATGCCAGAAGTCTGGGTTAGAAAACACTCCATTCAGCCAAAGCTCATGCACGAAGGCTGTGTACTGCCAGTGGCCTAACCCCAACTTCCGGTATAGGATCTATCAGAGATATGAGTTCTTGGAAGTTCATCGTTCGAGGGCTCGCGCATATACCAGAAGTTTGGTTGAGAAAACGCTTCATTCGCTCAACGCTCATGTGCGAAGGTCATGTACCGCCAGGGTTCTAACCTCAACTTCTGATATATGCACTTGTATCTCTCATAGACCCTATACACCATCTGGCACATTACACGAGAGGTTAGCCTTAAGACCAAACTCGACTGTTGCATTGGGTCCTAAGCGCTTGTGTACATGAAATAACGAAGTGACTCAGCAGGAGTTATACTATAGTCGTTATGCGTATGTATCTGCAGGAACTTCATCAACATCGTCATCACTCATGTTGTGTTGAGTTGCATCCTAGTCTATCATGTGTGCGAAGCTTTACAGGGGTCCATATCCAGAATCCTGGGTATTTCGCTATTTGTTTGTAGACAAATGCCTAGCCTTTTAAAATCTGTATCTTTCCCAATCTGGGGAATTTTAAAGTTGAAGCTGCTGTAATGTGGTAGAGTGACATCAATTCATTGACGAACCAGATTTCACGATGAATATCTGCGAAAGGACTCATGGACTAACAAAATGATCAACTTGGTCTTTACAACTGCCTGGAGTCTGTAATGATCTGCTGATGGGAACAGATTTTAGCTCATTAATCTTGTCCCTGAAAATTTTGAATGAAGAAGTCAAACTAATGTTTGCCATCAGGCAGATAAACCATTGACAGAGAAATCCAATAACTGAAATACCCTTATATTTGAAGAAGTGTTTGATCAACCACCACATATATGACTGAAAACTTGGCAGATGATTCAAATTTTAAAAAATGGCAAACACTGATTCAACTTGTTCAGATCTAAAGTTTAAACAGCTGGATTACTGTTAAATAATGGTTTTCTCATACTGGCATTGAAATGTAAATGTGAGGACAGGTTTGAGTAGTAAAGGTCAGTGAAATTTTCTGCATGGAATAGCCTGCAGCTGCCCAGGACTCTATATACAAGTAAGAATGCTGTCCAACTGAGCAGACATTTAGACCATTTATTGGTTTCATTGAGTTCAGCTCTTGTAGATTCTTTTGCAACTTTTTTACTAGGATGCTTTGCAAGTACCTGGCACGCTGCATTGTTGTCCACTCCCAGTTACAGTGCTGTGATAGATTAAAATGAAGAATTCCTCAGTTATAACATGCAAAACCAATGAAATGAACAAATAAATAATGGGGAACTCGTAAAACTCTTTCCGGCTTGTAACAAAAAAGAGGTCTAAAGCTATGAACTCTTTTGTTCTTTCTTTTATTATGTGTCAATTATCGATGTATGTGTGCCCATAAAATACCTAGGTAGTACACAAGCACTGCAACATCACAGGAGAAAACGATGTGTTTTATTGCACTCTGAACCCTTTTGTATAGCCCATTCCAGAGACTCCCATTATCTCATTGGTTTTATTTTTTTCATTTCAGTGGAATGCTGTAGCATTATGGGCATGGGGTAAGTGATCTTCTTTCATCATGACTTTCAGTGTATTTTCTGCCATTGGGGACCGTCTCTTCTGCACATGTATTTATGAATTTATTTTTGTCACATAAATGAAATGTTCATTTGAGTACATACATAAATGATTCATCGTCATTATATTTATTTGATCAGTGTTTTATTACATACACAATAACCTCACAAAAACAACACCTGAAGGCTGCAGCCAAAGGAGCTGAATTCAAAGAAGTAACCTCAGTGAGCAAGACTTAGTGTTTGAACCCCATAAACGTCTCGGCCAGGAGAGGTGGGCTGAATTTTAAAGAAACAGGAATACTGTTGTTATATGGGTGAAGTATTCTGAATAAAGTGCTAAAGCGCATTTAGTCTGGCCCCTCAGCATGAGGGATTCGGCAAATGATGTCAAATATTACCCCCTAAAAAGCACCTTTCTAGAGGCAAATTTTATCCTGAAATATTATTATAGACACTTTAATTTTTCCAATAGAATATCATATCACACGGCATCCCAATAAACCCTAGGCAAAGTGTAGAAAAGTGCATTTCTCCAGTAAAATATCATACCAGCTTCCCAATAAACCTTAGGCAAAATGTACATTTCACCATGTAGTCGTGGGGAAAAGTTCAGGCCATTTACCGTTGGGAAATTGCTGGTTAGCCAGGCGTCTGTATAATGGGAGAAGGTTAAGCTGTCTGGTGTCTGGTATGGCATGAAGATACCAAACATCGAGCAAGTAAACTGCTATCAAATAAGTATTTCTATCTAAGTGTGGCATGAAACACTAATGAAGTAAGTAAAGTACTTATAGAAACATTCTTGACTTAATTAAAACACATTGATTCTTGTGTTACAGATATAGTTGTAGACAACTGTGCGATTTGTAGAAACCACATTATGGATCTATGTAAGTATTCGTTTAAGAGCTTCAAGCCTCTTCCAGTGTGTGCTTGTTATATTCTGTAACGGTGATAAATACATGTTAAAGGAAGTATTGGGGCAGACTTAAGTTAGCACAGCTCATGGCCTTAAGGGTTTATGTTTGAAATAATAGGTATGCAAATTACATAGAAAATGTAATTCAAGTAGTTATGTGAATGATATATTGTCTGATTTTTCAGAAACTTTTGTTTGTGTTTAAGCTTGTACACAATATGGAGACAAAAAACAATGGTATTTTTTTCATATGTGAATTAGCCATGGATTTGTGGCTGTGATGAGAAGCTTGATGCCAAATCCAAACATGTTAAAGGGGTGCAGAATTATTGTTGATTGGCTGTTGTGAGAGATAGGCAAGAATTCTAGAATTCTAAAAATTTTAGGTACTTGTATGGCAGATTTATCCAAGCGTGATTTAGGCTGGAAGCATTAACCTAAGAAATCTTCACTCTCAGTTAGTCAGTTAGCATCAGTTCTGTATCACTTTAATATGTTGTTTTTGTGACGTTAAGTTTCAAGAAAATATTGTTTAAATCAAAATGTCAAGCATTTGTGTCTTATTCTGTGCTTGTAATCCCTCACTTAATAGAGTGCTACAGTGCTGCATGTTCAGTTTTATGCTTGTATGTTTCAGGTATAGAGTGTCAGGCTAACCAGGCCTCGGCCACCAGTGAGGAGTGCACTGTGGCTTGGGGGGTGTGTAACGTGAGTATACTACTTGTACCCTGACCCACTGACAGGTCAATCTGCATGGTTAACTAAACATCAGTCAACATGGCACAGAAAATTACCCATATCAAGAACATGCATCTTGTGTTATCTGGCATACATATACGTTATGTAGTCATTGTTTTATCTGACCTCAACTTTCTTCCATGATTAAGTTGCACATTTTGCCCTTTTCTGAGAGCTCTGCTGATCTTTAAAAGGTGCCTTGAGGTTTATTTGGAAAGTATGATGGTATCCTACCGAAAAACTTTTTATTTTTCACACCAAAAGTAATATTTATTGGGCAAAAATGCTCTTTTGTGGGCACAATTTTAGGTCATTTAGAGTAATTCTGACAGCATTTTTCTAAGCGTACGTGCATAAACCACAGAATAATGGCTCGCATTGTAAAAAGATGACCACACAATTCTGTTGCATCTCAAACTTTATCATCTACAATGCAATAGATACATACGTATATGTGTGTGTATTTTTTTCTTTTTTGTTGGAAAGAGTTTTTTTTTTTTCAAGTATTAGTGACAAACTACATGTACATCCTTCAGTGATCATCTGTTATGAGAATTTTTGCTCAGAAAACTCGAAATGATCTTTCATCTGTTTCAGCATGCATTCCACTTTCACTGTATATCACGATGGTTGAAAACTCGGCAGGTCTGCCCATTAGATAACAGAGAGTGGGAGTTTCAGAAGTAAGTACATGTACTGGAATACTATTTGAGGTTTGGAGCTTCAAACTGTTATGATAATTTGATTTATTTATTTATTTCATTGGCGTCTTCTGCGGTACTCAAGAATATTTCACTTATATGATGGCAGCCAGCATTATGGTGGGAGGAAACTAGGCAGAGGCCGGGGAAAACCCACAACCATTTGCAGGTTGCAAGCAGACCTACTCAGGCAGGTGAACTCACTGCAATTGCAATGGTGGGTGGCGCCTGGTTCAGTGTGCTTCACAAGCACTCGAACCACTATTCCAGGGAGACCCTGTAACAAGAAGTTTTCATGTTTGAGAGACTGATACTTAATGCTACAAATCTTCCATCTTTGTTTTTGGCCATTTTTAGAGGTATTGTGAGTGTGTGGGGAAAGTGGTGTCGATGTCCGAGTAAGCTTTTTTGTTTTTGTCGGTTGAGTAAGTTTTTTTTGGGGGGGGGTCAGTTGAGTAAGGTTTTATGTATGGGTCTGTTATAGTCTTACAGTTTTTATATCACCTTTATGAAACTTGGTGGGAATGATGAACATTATTTGGACATTTACTCATTTCGATTTTAAATAAGGGATGTTTGCATTTTAACTGCCATTTTATCTTAGCCAGTACTATTCAGTTTTGTTGACCAGGGTAAGGTTTTATTTTTTGGTCAGATATTCCAACAGTTTTCAAATCATCTGTATGAAACTTGATGGGAATGATGAGTAGGATTTGAGGATTTACTTATTTTGAATAATTAGGGATATTTGCATTTTTGGCACGCCATTACAATGTAAGCTTTTTTGCTTGGGTCAACGTTCACACTTTGTGCACACCATGAAAACACTACCATCTCAATATGAATTTAAATGTCCTGTCAACTTAGGCTGCCATTTGAACTGAAGCCATTACCGGCGAGCTGTCGGGTTCCTCAGTTTACACAGCTTTATAACAGCATTGATAGATAATGTTATGTTTTTTGGTCTTACATAATTGTTAGCTACTTGTAAACATGTTTTTAATGATGTATTTGCTCTAAGAATTTGATACTTAGAAGCAATAACTGTTTTAAGCAAATTTCAGCTCAAATAGATATTTGGTATTGTAAAACTTCCTAACTCTTTGTTGTGGTGTTTTTCTTTCAGGTATGGACACTGACCTAGGACGTCCTTGTATGCGACCTTTGACCCTTCACTAAGACACCATATTCCTCTGTTGTTGTCTGTCTGTTTCTGTATGAAGAGAGTTATGTAAAACTTGTCCATTTCCCCCAAAGACTAATTGTGTTGATTTTCTTTATTGGAGAGTTAATCTGTTGGACAATCTTTGATGTATGTAGAGTGAATGACCTAGAATTGTGCTCACTGCTAAGCTGCCCATTTTAACTGATTCTAAAGAGTTCTGTTGATCTTGGAAAGGTGTTTTGAGGTTTGTTTTTAAGGTAGGATATTCTATCAAAAGAAGTTTCAGCATCAGCAGTACCATACCTTCTGTATAATTTGAGATGCATTTTGGGGGACTATATACCACAATGCCTTGCGAGGGTACCGACATTGAGTTGACCGATACTGGGTTTATCTCGAACCTATCCCCTTAAGCTGAGCTTCAAGCCAGGAAAGTATCCAGTTTGCTAATGTAGCATGATCGGGTTTTCTAGAATGAAGTCTGGCAATGCCCCAAAATGAGCTGAATATATACTTGGATATGCACAGTAGTATTTCGTTGCAGTTATATGCAGTTCAGCTGCCTACTTTGTGGCCGTCGTCGTTAACTTTGAAGAACTTGAACCTAGGTCCCATTATTACGATGTCATCCTTACTAGGTCTACTTATTACGAGGTCATCCTGACAAGGTCCTCTTATTACGAGGTCATCCTCACTAGGTCTGCTTATTACGAGGTCGTCCTGACTAGGTCCACTTATTGCGAGGTCGTCCTGACTAGGTCCACTTATTACGAGGTCGTCCTGACTAGGTCCACTTATTGCGAGGTCGTCCTCACCAGGTCCACTTATTGCGAGGTCGTCCTCAATAGGTCCATTTATTGCGAGGTCTTCCTCACTAGATCCAATTATTGCGAGGTCGTCCTCACGAGGTCCTCTTAATTCAAGGTCATCCTCACGAAGTCCTCTTATTACGAGGTCATCTTTGCTACCTCATTATCACAGGGCATTCTGTTCATGTAGGTTCTTTATTTGTGGTTTAATGCTAGGACTACTAAATCTATTATCACTGATACGATGGAGATCAACTTTTTGTGTGGAGGAAAACTCATGGCCTGGAGTAAACCACTGATCTTTGACAAGATACCAACAAACTTTTTCACATACAACATACAGTTCATCCATGGAAGACAAGTAGTCAATGGATACAAGATTGCACAAACTGCCACTCGAGCCTGGGCATCTGTTTTTTGTTTATTTATTTAGTTGATTGGTGTTTTACACTGTACTCAAGAATATTTCACTTATACGACGGCCAGCATTATGGTGGGAGGAAACCGGGAATAGCCTGGGGGAAACCCATGACCATCCGCAGGTTGCTGAAAGCCCTTCCCACTAACGAACGGAGAGGATGCCAGCATGAGCTGGACTTGAACACACAGCGACTGCATTGGTGAGAGGCTTCTGGGTCATTACGCTGCGCTAGCGCGATAATCGAGCCACGGAGGCCCCTCTGTTTATTGTTACCAAGGACCCACAAACAGACAGAGGAAAGAAATCTATAATTTCCTGTTCAAGGCCAGAGTATGCTTAATAACTGGTGTAATTATAATTATTTATTTCGCCGTTGTTTTACACCATATTCAAGAACATTTCACTTACATGGTGGTGGCTAGTATCATACAGGGAGGAAACCGTGCTGGGTTGCTAGCAGACCTTCCCACGTACGACTCCAGAGGAAGCAGAATGAGCTGGATTTAATAACTCACAGTAACGACATTGGTGAGAAGCTCCCTAAGTCCCTGTGCTGCTTTAGCATTGTAAATATAAAGTAGAATTAAAAGAAGAGACATCAGTTCACTCAAAACATTCTGGACATCTTCCAGGTTAATAATTATAATTGCTGAACCTTACATCAGACAAGCGAAATTTTATCTATATATGAAAAAAACAACTTGAGCCAATTCCACAGGAAAGAGGGTGAATACAGATGAATGTCATTACAATAAAAACATGACAGTGTTCTCGATAATAAACTAAACCCAAGGAGATTGTACAGAGGTTACACACACAGTAGAAAACTTTCCAATGTCAAGAAAATGGTATTATGTTATACCTGAAACACATCGTAACCAAATGTTACAGGACAGGCTTCATAAGCTTAACTCTGTAAATGGCTATAGTAGTATGTTTTCTACACATGACTGGCACATGCCTGAAATACATCATAACCAAATGTTACAGGACAGGCACATGAGCTTAATCCAGTCCCTGGTTATGTTACAATATTGGGTTTACTGCACGTAGCTGAAGCACAGTGTAACCAACTGGTACAGGACTAGCTTCATAAGCTTAACCCACTCTAAACACATCAGTAAATGCAAAAGGCTGAATTTAAGATAAGTGTACACGTTGAATACGGTGCACCAGTTTACGTCTCCTCATAATAATACGGTCACTCTTTATAACACAAACTCTCACCATACCAGAAAGAGCTAAAATTTTTTAAGCACGAACAAAATCAGCTAACTGACTGGTCAAGCGTAACCTTCCAAACACGAAACCGTAAACTCGTGTTATTCAATTGGTATATGGCTCCAAAGGACAACCTCATTCCTGGTTTAATTCTACATCCTTTAGAAGCCAATGTGCACGTTACATACAATAAATGTCAATCAATACCACCAAAAGCATTGTAGCATGTGCTATCGTTCATGTTGTATCCACTGCCGGTGGAATGGTCCTCACCAATAGGAATCTTTCAAAAAAAAAAAAACTGTACACGGGTACATTTTAAATTATGACAAAATGTTACCATAACTACGGGTTTTCTTTCTCTCGAGATAACCACTAAAATGAGAACGAAGCTTGAACAGAACAGAATCCCCTTATACATGCTCAAATACTTCCACTGAGAATGTTCAGATCAAAAAACATGAGTGCATCTACTCACAGATGAACATCCTGCATGTTTTCATTACTAGGTATGGTCAGCGTGACACCCAATCTGATCGCAATCAGTATTATTAATAGTGCGTATAAACCAAGTGTAAATAACAGTACTCACATATATCATATACATATGGATTCCATCACTAAGCGCACAACTTTGGATAACATGCCCTACCAACTCTTCTACATGTAACGTGCTGGAAGGGTGACTAAGTTGTGAGTTCAAATCTCAACAAAGCCACTGTTTTTGCTTGAAATGATGATTTAATTCATTTTTGGGAATCTTTTTATTTGATACACTCCGTAATGATGAATGCAATGTAGCGTCAGAGTATCATGAAATGAGAGGCCTTGTAAATGTGCAGCATTTGCGACGGGTATTTTGGCAAAAAAAAAAAAATCTGAGCAGTCAGATGGAGTGATTAATTTTCTTTCAAAATCTTGTGAGAACGATACATTTGGCACATTTGACTGGAGAGCAGTGGTGACGCTTTGATGTATTTATAGTCGAATCACAGAGGAAAACTTTCATATAGGAATCATAATGGAAAACTCCAGCAAATTACTGCATAAGAGTTTTAGAGTATTTATTTCATTGATGTTTTATGCCATTCTCCAAAATAATTCACCCATAAGATACGTTTCTGGGTGAAGAAAACCAGGCAGAGCCCACAGAAAACTACCATCCTATACCAAATATCAAGCAAGCCTCCAGAGGCAAAGGCGGTCAAGGGTGAGTTTTTTTGGCACTGAGAATGAGGCCTAACAGCACTGAGCCAGCCAAGGAAACCAAATGTGTGACTGATTGCACTTTTTGCAGACAGGATAATGTAAGTTCTTCTGAATGACAAGTGCAACACACCTTTGTGCAGGACCTGAGTACATATGTTGAGCTAAATGCTAAGGATGATCCGGTTTGGTATCCTAAATTACAGTCCATTTTCCAGTGACTTGTAACTGGACATTGTTGGTCAAATTTAACATAATGAAAGAGGGAGTATTAGGAAAATTAATGTATCCAAACAATATACTTCAACATCTGGATCATTGCCAACTGAACCGTAGATCTAAGATTATAATGTAACATTTCTCCTTTTTCAAATGAAATTTTTTTTTTTTTTAATAATTCCTGGTTTTACTTAGCAAGTGATTTAAACTACCCCCTGTTACCCGAAGCATTTCAACACATCACTATGTTAACAAATACACACCCAAACGGAACACATAGAACTAGTGAACACAAAACTGAATGACTAACAATGAAATATTAAATACCAACATCTTCCCTTCAAATGAATTTACATCAATGTTTGTATATCTCCCATATTGACAATTCTTTTAAAAATCCACTATTCTGTTTATGTATATAGTTAAATATTTATGTCATTTATATGCAAATAATATACATTCCAGTTAGACCATCGGTGAAGTAAATAAATTTCTTCACATCAAACAACCTCATATTTCGATAATGTAAATTCTGTTTATCTTGTAACAATAAAGTTTAACTACAGACACTTAATACCTGAAAAATCTACACCTAGAAAGCTAGTCTTTAGACTCATTCTGCACCAACATCCAAATTCTTCTTCTCTTCTCTCTTTTTTTTTTTTTCTCTTGTGCACCAAATTTAACATGTTACAAGAGAGCATCTCCTCTCTTTGTCAGATGTTTGCCCGATATGTTTGAATTATGCAAATGAGCAGTGCCCACAAAATCTTTACACAGGGTTGCTGAGGAACGAATAAAAATACCCTGAGGATATGCCAAAAAACCAATATTACTAAATCCATGACTTGTGCTAAACAGGTATATCTACATGTTTTTTTTTTTTTGTTTTTTTTTTGTTATTTTTCCTTAGTCGTTTTATTAACATGTAGTCTGGATACAGTTGGTGGTGGATTCAGACTTCTGAAGTCAAGTCTTTGTTAAGAACTGGCCGGCGCCACATCAGGGGCCAGCCGACATATCAAGGCGATACCCTTGTAGCTCATGTTGCGTACGAATGCTGGGCACTGGGGCTTAGAACACAGGACTTCCACATTTTGTCTCAGATCGGTGAACACCAAACTGAAAGAAAACAAAAACATTAATGTAATACAACTGCTTTTTTTAATGACCATGGATAAATTTATGATCTAAAAGACTCAGCAAACATAAGTCTCTAATACTTGATTTTTCATTGACATATACAATCGATGCCAGTTTAATGGGTGGATGAAATCAGAGTACCTGGAATAAAACACTGATTGTTGGTAAGTTACTGATGAACTTTCTCACAAGTGGCATATTGATGAGAAGCAAGTGGTCTCCAGTGAACTTTATGCATGATTACATGAACTGTCAACTGCTTATTGCAGCCAGGGCTCTGAAAAAAAAACGGAATCAAGGGAACGTCGAAAAATTTTCTATCCAAGGAGAGGACAGAACCTATGTTTCATGTCACATAGTAAAGTTCATAATATATCGTCACAGGTTATGAAGATATGTCTTTGTTCACTTAGTAGATCAGAGAAATGAGAGAGGATGTAAAGAAAGACTTACCGACAATAAGGGTTCCTCCTTGAGGCATAGCGTAAGGTGAGGAACCTGTAGTATACGAACGGGAGTAGCAGCATGGCCTTACCTCTGAAACACAACGAGTATGGTAATTATAAATTAGATCAGAATTTAAACATCAATTCTCAATTCTGTCATGAAAGTCTCCGAGTCCTAAAAATTTTTAAGGAAAGTCACAATTTTAGAGCAGTAGATGTTTCGAAGGTAAGACAAAGTCATGAAGACAATTTCATGACCCTGGGGCCAGGATTTCAATTATGTCGTTAATAGAACCAGGTGGATTCTCTAGAACCAGACATACTGACATACAGAACATCAAACGGATTTGATGTTCTTATTAACAATAATACAGACATGTCAGATCAGTGGACTGGTCTACGTGCCAAAAGATTTATAGCGCTGCCTCAGTGTAATACAATGCTGATGACATTGGTCAAGATTGACGAGAACAGCAGGATAAGGTATCATCAAAAACATGCTCAAACTACTTCTTAAACTTCTTAATGTTATCAATCAATGTGATCCATCTTTTTCACAGTCAGTTCGAAACTGTATCCAAATGCAAAAGTTACAAATTCGAATATGTTCAGTTAAGTGCATCTTCCTGGTGTAGTCTTACATGAAAATCATAAAGATAATCGCAGGCATCAGGAATACTTCTGTACATGCGATGAATCTCAGGATGTTTGTCTGCTGTAGGACGAGCTTGTTGACTAGGTTGTGGGCAAACTGCAGGGAGCCCTGTCCCATCAGCTGAAATACAAAATCAACGGCCATGTTAAATCTACAAGACACAGTTAAATTTTTATCCAAAAATATGGCCCTTTTTGCTTTTTCATTTACGTATTTAATTTGTGCTTCTCTCTAAATACAAAATATTCACTGCCCCAAATCAGTGGGCAATACCAAAGTATAATAATTACCTATAAACTACAAGTTTAAGTCCAAAAATAGCCATATATCATTTTTCTTTAGTCGAGCAGTAAGGAAGTCAATTATCTCTGTTAAGGAGGTCATATTTTTGACACTCATCTGTGTGTTGTGAATTTGTTTCACTCACTCCACTCAGTTTTGGTGGTGATGAATCCAGGAATTCTTTTATCAGTTTTTGTCACATAGGACAGAATGATATACAGATTTCTGTCCCTTTGCACACAGAGCAGCAATTTGTACTTTTATCACCTGTGGGTGTTTGCATTATCAGCATAGGCGTAGCCAGAGGAGTGTCTCAGTGTCTTTGAGATCCCCCTATTCTGACAAAACTAACACCGGAGAGATCGGGAAAATAGGGGAAAATTGGAAATGAGATGGCTCGATGTCAAATTCCAGCTACATGTACACCTATGATTATCAGAGTCTTATAGTGCGGACAAGCCGCTACAGGCGAGTGTATCATGGTCGATGTCACACTTAATGCAGCGGAGACTGATTTCCACAGCACTTTAATTAGACACATCTTCTAGTAGGGCGCTACCAGATGAGAGTGAAATAAATGGGGGTTCGGGGAATGCAGTCCGTCGACTGATGACGACCCTGCGTTGCTAGAAATGATTTTGTTGTGATACATCATTCATAAGTTTATCACTGAAAACAAAGTGTGATTACTGTAATTCCTCATTAATTTAGCAAGTGATGCCGTCTAATTTCTTTTATTCTAAGTAACATAGTTTTAAGCACATTTATTACATTAATGCCTAATCGATTTACACCATTAACATTCAATTTGTGTGATAGAACAAGATCAATTCACATCTAATTGTACGGCATAAAACACAAATTAAAAAAATAAATATTTAATTGAAAGAGAGGGCTGCCAGAACTTTTCAGGTGCTCCTTGACCTTGTCCTTCCTAAGCATTTTAAATACCTCACATGCTCATGTATAGCTGCCATTTGAAGCACGTGTGTTAAACTTTTTATAGAGTTCACAGAAAAGTGCTCAGGATGTGTGCTGGGTATTCTCAGTCAATTCATGAGCAACCAATCAAAGTTTAGCACAGGGAGTTGTTGTTAGCTTTGGGGTTCTGTACAATTGATGCCGGCACATCAGATTGGCTTTGAATTTCCTCAATCAGAGTTTCTAAAGCTGAAGTATAATCAGATTCTGCAACCAGTCAGAACAATCTGCTCCAGATGATGTTGCTGTTAAAGAAGATGCCACCGAAGAACTTGTCCCGAGAAACGTTGTAATGGAGTGGCAACCATTAGCTGAGGTTGTGTTGTCATGAGCTTGTTTTTTTTTTGTTTTTTTTTTGGGGGGGGGGGGGGTTGTTGCCCTTCTATGCATAATGCTTATAACCTTTTGTTCCGACACACAAAACACGAAAATACTGGCAAACTGAACTACTGTAAAACACTTGAAAGTGGGGAAAATCTACAAAGTCCCTATCTGAGGCTGAAGATGCAGTATACATTGCAGTAGAGTTATACAACACATGACATAAACCTTCAGCCTTTCCAACCTCTATGCATTTTTTTCAGTGGAACTTATGCATAAACAATAAAAATAATGCTAAAATATATTTTTTTTGTCACTAAAGATGCAAGCTTCATAAAACTGTCTAAATTATTTCTCTACATTCAATAGTTCTCCCAGAATGTTCCAAAACACTGGCTGCAGAGGTGGCTGCGAAGGTTGACAAACTAGGGTACATGTACTCATATAACCTACTCACATTGAGGAGGGTCTTTGTGAAGGTTGTGGCATGTAACAATGCAAACAGGAACACTGGAACAAGAGACACTGGACACAGGTTAAGTTCCATAACCAGAAATCAGCTGTTTCATTAAAAATACAGTAAACGACCTACTCATTTTGCCTTAGAAAAGTGTTTTGAGGCTTGTTTGGGAAGGGGTAAGATAATATCTTACGGGCAACATGTCAGTTTCAACACCAAATGTAATATTTTACACTTATTTGCCTCTAAAAACGCAATTTTTGGGGCGAAATTTTAGGTTATTTAAAATATTCTTAAATGTACAGCAGGAGCATTTGACATTAGGAAAACAAGGGAGAAATTTGTGAATAAAAACAAATGGTGTTGAGATATTGTTCTACTTTTCCTGGGTGGTTAGCAGATTTAACCTAGTCAACACACTTTTTTGACAAGCTGTGAAATGATAAAACTTAAGAAATGCTACCTACTACCATTAAACTCAAGAGGCAAAGTTCTTTAACAAATTTATATAACCATGAGTCAAGGAGTCCAATTTGCCCCCACTGTCAGATTTCTGGGTTATTCACATTTTGAACACACATGGGTACTGACAGCATGGCACGTTTTCTGATCAACGGGGCTGCTCATTACCCGCAAGAGTTAGAGTTGCCAGTATGTCGACTTACAAAGCTTTTGTTGAATTACCACTCATAAAACCTAACTTAAAAACATTCCAAACACAAGTCAAATAATTCATCATCGTGACCATCCTGCTTCCCCTAGACCAATTGAATTTCTCAGTCAGAGGAGATGATTTTAAATTTGTTTATGTGCAACTTTTACTCCTGGTAAGGCAGTTACTAGTAACTGTGATAAACAAAGTGCTTTAGCTATTTCTGAGAAAGGATACTGGTTATGGGGTAAGTGTTCATAAAGATAAGAGCAAAGAAAAGGTAGTGACAGCTGTCTTCCAGGAACATTCTGCCAAAGAACTCGCGGCTAAACTGGAAGTTTGGCAGGCGCTGATGTAGTCTGAGCGCGCTTGTGGCCGCACTGCTGATCAGGGCTCGCTGGTAAAAACTGTTGGGGTTTCCGCTGAAATGTGAAATAATACAAGAGAGAATAACAGTTAACCCAGTAATTTATTGATCTTGTACAGTTACTTTACTTTGTTGATACCATACTCAAAGATATTTTATTCACGCTAACAGAAACGTTACAAATCTCTAATTTGTCTGATTAAGGTTTAATGTCTCAACAATATTCCAGTCATACACCTGAAAGGTGCCTCCTTGTTGCAGACCAATCTAATATTGACATGTTTACAGTGCTGACTGACTGAAAGGCCATGACAAACACACCAGACAGGACACTCTCCCCAGGCATATTATACTGGCATCAGGTAGACCAGTACTTGATCTATTCCTCTTAGCACGAAGTGAGGTATATATACATGTACTACCAAGCTTACCAATTTTAAAGTCTTAGGTATGACTTGACCCAGGATTGAAGCCTAGATGTAATGCATCAGTGGCAGGCCCTCCAGCCACTGTGCCAGGGAACTAGAGCTAGATGTCTGAATTATTATTTGTGTTTCATGTTTAACCCAACACTTAAGAAATTTTCACAGTATATAGGTGGAGGAAGCTGTAGTAAACCACCTTTCTTTCCCAGATTCATAATAAACTTCCTGAATCAAGGCTGCACTTGAACCCACCAGAGCTGGATTTAAAGTATGCAATCTAATAGGCTAAGGCCTGCTTTTCTGCAGCACGGGTAAATGTCACTGAATTCCGACAGAAATAGGTCATCTGAAGAACTGAACTTACCCAAATAATGGTAAAATGAAAAGGATGGTTGATACAACAGTGAATACTCTTGTCATCCACAGCAATGTTTCCAGCTTGTTTGCCAACATGTAGCTCTGACATACAGGAAAAAGAAATATGATAATGTACATGTAGAAAAAATATTCCTCATAATTTTATCCATAAACTCCCAATTGCAAAATATGTTTCTCAATGTAGTATGATCTTAAATAAGAAATAACACTATGCTGGATTTCAGGTCGGTTCTATCAACAAAACATCATACAGTAAGTAAAGCAATCTGTTCATAAAGAGCATCACTGCTGGCTACATAGTAATACAAGTACGATAAAAATATATAACATACAGTACTAAACATAACAAGATTTCAAATCAATAAACTCCGGCTGTACATGGGAAGGTCTGCCAGCAAACCTGTGGATGGTTGTGGGTTTCCACCGGGCTCTGCCCGGTTTCCATCGACCATAATGCTGGCTGCCGTCGTATAAGTGAAATATTCTTGAGTACGGCATAAAACACCAATCATTAAAGTCTTTCTTCTTTTTAAATTAGTTTGAAAGTTTGTACAAAGGGACAAAGGTAGCAGCAATTGCTTACCAATGCTGAGGTCTGCTGGCCTGAGGGAGGGGTCTGCTGGTTTGGGGGAGGGGTCTGAGAGCCTGAGTCAGGGGTCCCTTCTGGTCCACTTGTGCTGTCTGCCATGTTGGACTATATTCACCTCCCAACACCTGATGTACCTGTCAAAGACCAAGTTCACCAAGATAAATGAACACACTCAAAAATGGTCAACTAGGGAGTTATGAATTTCACAAAATATGAAAGTCATATTTCACGTAACATTTTGTGTAAAGCATGCCACTGGGTTAAACATGGATTTACAAGAAAAATTTGGGTAAATTGACAAAGTTAATACCAGTATGTCAGAGTCGGGGAACTGCTGATTGAAGAATCTCCTTTTCACAATGAGCATCAGAGCAAACATTGGCAGCAACCTAAATTTTAGAATTCCTGTCAACTGTCATACTGTCTTAGGGTTCTTACGATTATGCGGAAACACTGGTGTCGCCAACTTATGAGGACCTATCACGTAACAATAGATGGGAATAACATCACACGATTAGCTAAGCTAGGCTAGGCTAGGCTAGGATAAGCTGGCGATACCGGTGTTTCCATATAATCTTAAGCGCCTCATGTTACAGACAATGTAGTGCATGTCTGCTCAGGAAACTGTAAAGAACAGAAAGAAAATCATCATGGTAACATCTAAATTAATTCTATACTTAAGCGGCCCTACACGGTTGCTTTGCATCAGCATTTTAGGAAACAATGCCTATTTCAGAACTATTTCAGAAGACAGACGTAACTCTGGCATCTAGACAAATTCACCGACTGTCAACTCATTTGTCAAGTCAGTGTCCTGTGCAGGACCAACGTCAAGAAAGAAGGGCTAGTTCATTTAAATATTTCAATCCTTGCACATTGCTTTAATCCGTAGGAAGGGGAGAGGTAAAAACAGGCAAAATTAACAACAAAAGTAGTCGGAGAAATCCATTCACTGACTTTAAATGTTACACCTATGCTGTCTCAGATCACTAGATCATATCAGTTTTGTTTTAGTCACGCTGACTGAGTTTGTTTTTACAACAACAACAAAGGCCGGCGTGCACCGAAACGTTGGATCTGCTCTATCACCGACCTCCGGACATCATAAAACATTTCCATCCACACAATGGCTTTAAAATCACTAATCAAACTAAAATCAATGTTCAGGTGTAACAATAAAACGTAGATACATTGGAGACGCAATCACTCATCCTCACCTGTTTTCGGCATCCGATGTTGATATCACTTCGGTTACATCCGTAAGCCTTCGTGAATGTTCGTAAAGCACGATTTCAACAGTGTCCAGTAGATGGCGCGTATAAATCTTTCTTGGATCAACTTTGACACCTTTTCGCATGGCCTGCAAGGTGATTTTGTTCTTGTTTTTCTTTCGCACATGAGTGAATATAATTCTTCTGTTGAATTGAAAATCGTATTTTTCTATCAAAATAATGTTTACGTTATCCAAATTAATACAAAAGATAATTTTAATTAAATGTACCCGAAATAGGCCTAAAATAAATCAGAAGACCTAAATTTCAAAATACAGATTTAGAAGATTAAATTCAACTTGAACGCCATTTAAATGTTAAACTGATACAAAAAATAGTAATAAAGAAAAATATGAAATGATGCGTTCCTTTTTTTTGAAATTACGGGTACTGCAACGGAATAATTAAACACATTACGTACCAGTAACTTACATAATACTGCACCGGTAAGTAAAACACATTATTTCGGTCATACATCACGGCTTACACTTTTATCATAGACATGTAAGAAGGCTACTGTATCGCACCGGCATTTGCTCCATTTTCGGCATATAATATATCATTGTAATGTCACGATAATTATCATACATCACCTGTATCCATTTTTTTAAAACTGTGTACGGGAGTCTCAGATTTAAGTATTGGCTTTATTGTATGCCTTGACACATATATAGGCCTATGTGATTCCAGTTTCCTTAAATCTGTTTTAATTAAATTAAACGTTGAGGTATATTTTCAGCAATTTCTGATATTTGCCTGGCCCAGGTAAATATCAGAAACTGATGAAAATAGACCTCTACGTTTAATATGGGATATACTATACTCTCCTAGGTTTAATTAATTCAACTACTTTCACTCATAAAACTGAGCGCCGCCATATAGGATAAGCGAAACATTCTTGAGCACGGCGCTAAACGAATAAATCGATCAGTCAATCAATCATTCATTACTTTAGCTCAGTAAATTATGCTATTCTATTTTGTTTTGTTTTAAGAACTGATAGAACTTGTGCAGGTCGTGGTTTGGGGGTAAATATTAAGGGAGTTAACTCCTCTTGTTAGCAATTGAG
This sequence comes from Liolophura sinensis, assembly GCF_032854445.1. Taxonomy (NCBI): domain Eukaryota; kingdom Metazoa; phylum Mollusca; class Polyplacophora; order Chitonida; family Chitonidae; genus Liolophura; species Liolophura sinensis. Next base: position 21,189,449 of record NC_088302.1, read on the forward strand.
AGTTATCTCTTGCTGCCATCCAGATAGAACAACTTATGGTATCAGTGTGTAGTTTCCTACATATAAAGTCGTAAAAACGTATAATTTAACAACATATGTAATTCTCCTCTGTATTAAGTGCCATTATAGAGTACTTCCAAACTATACGCTTTTTAAAAACAGAGTTTTAACGATGCATGCGCGCAACTGTTGAAATGAGAAATGGGATAACATAGGCTCTATAGAGCCATAGGGAGTTTGCAATTTACATTGCAACCCGCGTGTTCAAATCCGAATTATTTAACCAAAAATGCCCCAAATATGAAAGTTTCATAGGTAATCGATAATAGTTATATTGATGACATATTTAAGCAGCTGGCTCCGGGATCAAGAAGCAACCTTAGATTTCAGTCAATATTTTAATCATTAAACTTGATACACGTATGTTCCTTTCCGTTATTTTAGCTGAAATTTGTTATAAAGTAACTTACCCAGAATTTACGTTCCTAAGCAATATTCTGACCGTGTAACGTGAGAAATAACAATTTTAAAATAATTTGAAATTTTGAGTTAAGTCTAAGATCTCTTCGTGATCCCGAGGCCAGGTCTACTGGTTGTTATAGGTGCATAGAGCCTACTTATAGGCCAACATGTATGTGTATGCGAGAGATTTGTGACAAAAACTGTGTAACCACACACTGTTGCCCACTCTCTCTGAATGTATTATCAGATATATTCTTACATGGCAGTACATACTGTTTATAGGCCTAGCCATATACATGCCTGACTAATATATCAGTAATTTCTGGAAGTCCAAGAAAGACATTTTCACACGTGGATGATATGTAAAAGCTTTAATAAAGCAGGCATATCTGTGTGTCTGCACAAATATACCCAATTACAAGACAGCAGTCGTCAAATAAAACTGAATAAGAAAGTTTAGCCAGAAGCCATTGTTATATATGTATTCACAAGATTCGTCAGCCCCCCCCCCCCCCCCTATAGGTCTATATACTAAATTTACTTCGCGACCTATCTATGACATAAAATATTCCTGGAAGCGATTTTTCATTGCAGTCTTCCATGGATTCTGTATATGTAGGTACTTGCATGGTAACTGTATGTAAAAAGAAAAAGAATTTCACTCTACGACAACCAACGTAGTCCAGTGACATGTTGTAATTTGTCCAAGTACCCATGCATGCAACACTCGCTCTCATATATTTTCAGTTGTACGAACCAGATGCTAGTTTCCTACCGTTGCGAAACAAATATTATACGGCGACTTTTTCAAAGCCTCCGCGGCGTTGTTAATGGCGTTTTGCAGTTATTACCAGCTCCCCGTGGCTGTGTAATAGACATTTACTTTTCGTGACACGCACCTATATAGTCTCCATTTAGAAGGGACACCGGGGGATCGAGCCCACCACGCACCGCGTGTTCATGTCGTCGCCTGCAGGTGAGTTTTTTCCTCCTGGACGTTCCCACCCTAAACTTACTCCTCGGTCATGTAGTACAACACCACAACACACGTGCAGTTTGTTGATTGCCAGTCCCATCACATAAGGCCACATGTATATGCCTAAGCTATACCCGTAGACCTCGAGTAAACTAACTCTATGTCTCTCATGCATACAGTTATGTAAGCCTATCAACGTCTACCGATACCCTGCACTACTTCAATCATTTAATTAATATTTAAAAGAAATACTTTGAGTAGAGTCTGGATTGCACGTGGGGTGTAATTATTTTTTTTGTTAGCCAAATTATAATTTTCAAGTACTGGTATATATACATATAAAGTTTACTAGCGTGGCTGTGAAGACCTCATAAAATCCTCATAGTACGCATGTGCAAAGATGAAAAATTGCAGCGTATATATGTGTACTTATAAGTATAAAACTTCATAAAACTTCTAAAAACTACGTAAGTCGTATTTCCAGACCGTAACTATTATTGTATAAATAACATTGTATAAAGGTTATGGCATCATAAGGCGGTATGATTTACGAGGAAATTTATGAGCATTTTTAAACTTTGCATGTTGCAAAATTTTCTCCTTCTTATAGTATTTGTAGGTTATAAATTATACGAGCGAAAATAGATATAGTCTGGTATAAATAACGAATGTTATAAAAGAACGACAGATATATAGATATGTATTTATATTCTGTCACTCTTTTAAATTAAATTATATAATTTCCTCGCTGGCTAAGGTGGTTAAAGCTGATCCGCTGCAACTATAGTTCAGCCCTTTAACCAATGTGATCTCGTGTTCAATTCCTTGACCATTTCTTCTTGTTTCGGCTGCAGCTTTATAACTGGTTTTTCAGACACCTATCAAAGATATGTGGTTTCCTCCAGGCACTGTGGTTTCCTCTGGGCACTCTGGTTCCCTTCACCCATAAACGACTTCCGTCACATATACTGTAAGTGAAACACTCTTATCTGCGCCATAAACACCAATCAAATGAATTTCATTTTTATGACTAACTGCTCAGCGTATGAGTTTGCTTAATAACATAATCCAGAACACTCTGCAAAGAAAACATTTTGGGTTCAAGTATAACATTAACAAAATTATATATAAAAAAAATTCAATGTTACATGCGACTGTATGTAAATAATGGCTTACTTATACGCAGCTTCTTCTTTAATTTAACTTAATTTTATTTCTGCAAAGCTTAATACATATAAGTGTATATTTAGAAATTAAATAAAAATGAACTTCTCTATGTTTAACGCCAAACCAAAATTATCATTTAGACTATATACTTACTATACAAGGAGAGCGTATATCAAATTGAATACAAACGTGTACTGTAATGAACCGATATATTTAGTACAATTTGTTATTCACGTATGCAATTTCTTCAAAAAATTATTTTAAGCTGTGTACAAAGGTGATCAAATCGTGCATACATGCGTGTATAAAAACTTCGTGATATAAAACTGTTTTGGTTACTTTATATAAAACAACATTTTGAAATTATGCGTCACGTAGATCTGGACATTTTAGCATGCTTGTTTTTGTTCTTTGCTGACAGAAAATAATATAAAAGTGATTGTAATGACATATATTACGCAGAAATATATTTATAATGTACGAATAGTTGTTTGTCACGATTTGAGTGTAATTTAGGGCCGTTAATACAGACGTATATATATATATATATATGTATACTCCAAATTGCAAATCAGAATTTATTACACCATTTCAATGGTTTGAAAGCTATAAACAAGAAGAAAAACACTACATATATATGTAATTCGCGTTATTTCATAATTGTTGCGTTTACTTCATTAATATTTTGTGAACGACCTTTTTATGAAATGATACTTTTCCTTGTGCGCCTTTAAAAATTCAGGTTCATGTATATATAGACAGTCATGGATTTGCATGTACGACTATATATATATAGGCCCCTAGCTAAATTCGCGCATGCATGTATATATAGCTATGGGCCTATATGGGAGCGCCGGTGGGTCTAGTCAAGGGTGAATTCTCAGAGAAAGTTATGACGGACTGTGGGCAGTAATAGGTTTGTGATGATTCTTCAAGTCCGGCCTTGGGGTCTTAGTTTGACATCTTTCCTCATGCCGGACATTAAGTTACACGCTATCGTGGTAATCACCGGCGACGGATGGACGGACTGCACGGGACGTTTACCGTTACACATACATGTGGGCTTTATATAGACAGGGGCGAGCAGGATCTTAGTGACATTCACAAACAGAATATAACAGAATAACAATACTCTAAAAATAATCTGTTAAATTTAACATAATGTTATGTCCTAGTGTACACTTCTGTACACTTCCCAATTATGAATGGATAAATAAGTAACAAAACACCTCTGCATTTTGACAATATGCAGAAAGCCTGAAATAAATGTTCTCCTGAATGGACAATGGACTCCTGGTGGCTAAATGTACATATGAAGTTATGCATGAAAATATTGGAAATATATAATTTTATCTTGACTAAATTAGTGCTTATAAGGAATTGAAATCAGTGTGTATATATGGCGGAAAATAAATATTTTCTTTGTGAGATATAACTCCATGAACGTAATCCTCCCATACGTTTAGCCTTGTGGGGTATAGTACTGCTACAATGGCATGCGCCTCTGAACTGGCAGCTGATGTACGTTTATGGAGTGAAAAGTTTTGGAGAAAAAGCATAATTTCCGTATACCATAATCAGTCAAGGTATTTCGAAGTGTTTTATTAAAAGAAGTCTTCACTTGGTCGATGGAAGAAATATGGTGGCTTCTGCGGCTTTTCATCGATGAGAAATCAAGTCAGAACTGTTGCTTGGTGGTCTCTACCCTGTTACCAGATTTGTCCGCCTTAACAAAAAAACTACAAACTTACGGGTATGTTTCATACACCAGTGTAAAGCTTATAATGTGTCAGTTTTCGAATGAATGTGGTTTGGTTAAGATTGGGCTATTTTTCCGTGTTCTATGTCCAGATATGTAAAGCTGGGTCTTCGGTCCAAGCATTAAAGTTATGTATTTTGTTATGTATATATCAGGTAAAATAACGTTCGGACGATTCCTTTCAGCATCAAGGGGATAGTGCTACTACTGATTGACCCATATCAGTATAATGGCTTGGGCGGAGCGGTTTGCTTGCCTTCGGTAAGGCGTCTCAGTGAAGCAGCACTAGATAAAAGAGCGGTGGAAATTCGTCCTGCAAAAAGGAGGCACATTACATGCATTCTAAGGATTCCTTTGTCGTCATATGACTCAAAAATTGTTAAGTACGACAAAGAAATTTCAAAACGGAAGGAAACAAGAAAAGTCGACATTAAGTGAATTGCAATTATAGCAGCTTTCTGGTCAGTAGCCCTATAGTCTTAAGTGGATCTGGGTGAGCGGTGTTGGCTTATAGCTTATAGACGTGGTAATTCAACGACTAAGCGTTTATCTATATAATGAAGCAATGTTACAGAACGCCAGAAACAGTGAAAGTTGGCAGTCATAACATCAGTCATAATATGTTAATGTCTCCATGTTGTGATGTCTGTCTAACATGCATGTAGACCTATGTAACAGCTAAGGGAATCTTAGCTCCCGTAGGTAGGCCTATTGCCTCATCTTCGGCGTGTGTATATACCTGGGCTTAACGTCATCTGGGAATTCTCATCATAATCAAATCTCAGCTCAAGGGGTTACATACATAATGAACGATCTTATTACCAACTGACGATACAGTTGGCCTCACGCAGTGGCTTTGTCTGGCTCAGTGCGGATCCCGAGACTCTGGAGATATCACCCCGGCGTAAAGCCGTGCTGCGCGATCCTGCCACATGGCCACCTTCTGGCATGGCAAAATGGCCCCGGTCAATCAGACTGATTATTTAAAGCGGGCAAAATAAACGGCCCGGGTACACGGCCCTGCTACCGAGACGTCACTGGCCCCAGCTTCAAACGGAATCCAAGGGCCCGTCATAAAACACTATAATGACAGGAAGTATATTTTTACGAGACGTGTCGAGCGAGTGTTATTTTTACTATTTGCGGAAAAGACATATCCGAACGAAGCAGATGCCCGGTACGCTTCCAGCAATTATAAACGAGCGATAAATAATTTCATTCAGAAATTACGGGAACATTTCGGAAGAAAAGGCGAATATATATAAGTTAGCGTTTTATACACGTGTAAAAAAGAATTACCGAGGAAGCCAGACATATGGTGGTGGATAATAAATATATAGGCCGGCATGAATAATCAAAGCATGCGTGTCCAATACCACATGTGTGGTATGCATTGTATTAGCCATTGGTGTAATGACTTCCACTTTGACTGATATCAAAATCAAAACCCCACATAAAGAATTTTGACATCATTTTGTTTTTTTGTTTCGTCAATTCCTGATAACAGTAGGCCCCTATTTGTGTGTTTGTATTCTAAAACGACCCATAATTAGATTATATTTGAAGAGAAACTTCGAGTAATATATATTACTTTCAACTGCTAAAGACTTGACGATTCTTTTCGGTTTGATGTTGCCATTAGCACAGTGTGGATTAAGGGAGCAATTATGAGGTTGTTGATGTTAGCGATCAGCAGAGAGATAAAGCCTGCGATCCGCCGAGAAAACTGCATACGCCAGAGCCGAAGGACTTCTGGACGGCGGAAGTTCTGGCGACCATGAGAATTATTTCCATACGCACGTGATTTTCGAACAGTCTGCGGAGGTCTTTAGCATGATTAATATATAAATTCATAAATCACCCGTATATATGATGCCGATAAAAACCACTTACAGATAGCCTTGCATGCAATTGTTCCTAGAAACACCAAAGAGTAAGAGTCAGGATGCTTGACTCTAATACAACAGTTCAACTTTCGCTATACTTCCTCTACCGCAGCTTTCGCGGCCTCTTTAAACTCGCTTGTCAGTCGATCTCCCTACAACACGTGCCTTTAATTTGCTGCTATTTAAGATGATACGATAAACCGACTTTATACAGCAACATGGAGTTTATCATAGTACCAGTTGGCCAGCTGCCCCAACCATAACAGATCCTAGACCCCCAACTAACACGGTATATAAAAGTGTACAACTGGCAACAAGCTCTCTTCAGCAGTGAGTCTCATTTATACCAGGATGTATGGAACATTGTTTTATTCCCTGGATAATATTCTCTCTTCCGTTTACCCTTGCACTCCTTTCGTTGAGTCACTATAATATAAGTCGCTTTGACAAAATGATCTGTTATATATAGTATGTGAAAATATACATATATGTGGTAGAACATAACCGATGTTTAAAGAATCTGTATTTTTTTTTGCAAAATTTAACATAAATCATACCCAGTCTCAGGGTTATGTTTTGGCATACAACGTACAAATGTTGATCTATGTCCATACACTACATGTTAAAGAATATATTTGCAAAATTTCTTGCATTTAATTGGTAAACTGCGGATCTTTCGTACGAAAAATTTTCAATGTAAAACTCACCCAATTTTTAAAACCCCAGATAAATACAAGTTGAATAAGAAAAGGTTATAATTAGCCATGTAAAACTTCTAACTCTGGTTGCTTATTATTTTTGTTTCTCCCGCGAATACAACACAACCAATTATAAAATGAGATTAATTCACATATCAAATTATTTTTCAAGAGTGTTAAGCAAATAACGAAGACAATGGAAAAAGCGTTTTTCCATTAAGATTTTAAAACTGACCAAATGGACTTAGTCAGTCTGGAACAGAATTTGGCACAATCGTTGACGTTGACACTTTCTTTTTCTCATCACCCCACGGAAAACATTCCTCGTCAAACTGGGCTTCATTCTTGGAATGAAGTGTTCTACTTACTCAGCAAAAGGTCAGTGGTATGCGTATAAAGGCACGGCATGCACTACATGTGCTAACAGTCTTGTTTTGTTTATAATATAAAGGAGGCCAACTGCATACATCTACTAAGTTTATATTTGTTTGTTTGCTTTGTTATGTTTGTCTTCGTCGAAAACCGCCTTGTCTCCCACCAATATGCAGGCGAGCATGTCTACATACGTCAGACGTGGAAAAAGTTTCCCCTGTGCTCTGTCCGGTTTCCTTCCACCATAATGTTGGCAGCCGCGGTTTAGTGAAATATTCTTGAGTACGGCGTAAAACAGCAATCAAAGAAATAATAAAGCATATGGAAAAGTTCGCCCGTATCTTGTCAAAAGTCAGCGGGTTTCTTCCAGGTACCTCGGTTTTCCTCTGTGGAAAATCTTGAGTACATATGGAGTTAAAGCACGATCAGTCATCGTTTGCTTCTGGTTTTTTTTATCGCTTTTAACATTGTTTCGGTTACATCATGACAAGATCTCTTTGCACAGCTAACCCTTTTCAATATACCAGCATCATTTTATTGTTCATGCTGCCTCACTGAAACGTCAAACCGAGAAGTACTTTCATGATACATCCATGTATACTGCATGTGCTCCAGCAAGTATCTGCCTGCTAACGATTCCAAGTTTTGCCTTTGGGGTGTCCCTGCCCAAGACTGAAGCAGGGCCTCCGGTTTTTATACGAGAATCTTCTCCTTGGAATATAGTTATACAGCACGGAAAGCAACGCATTTGCCCCACCCCACCCCCGCTTTGATTAGATAGGTCAGACATGAAATAAAACGCCATTGATCCAGCTATATTCGGGCATCTATACAGGGATAACTTTTTTCGTATATGACGTAGGTTTGTAAACATAACGCTACATGGGTGCATGGATTGTATAGGCCTGGACGGTAAGAAGAACTTACGATTTACAAAGTTTTGTAAGAGCCCTGAATGTTCTGAACTGTTATCTGCCAATGTAGGCCAATGTACAAACAAGTGATATGTAAGTATACAGAGCACCAAAATTACATGATTAGTACATGACATGATTTTTTTCTGAAATGTACATATTTCATATTTGTAGGCCTATATATTGTATATAGATTTCTTGACACCTCACTATACATATTGTCAAGGCTTGAATTTAACTCATGTGTTTTTCTTTTTCTGGATTATATAGGCCTACACTTAGGTTCGTTGGGGTCAAATATGCCAGCATGGGCATGTATTTGTCCTGATTGAATTTGGACAGCATGCCGCGGAGATATGTGGGGGTTCTCTGGTACCGTTTTAACAGTTATTCAGGGTAAATATTACATGCAGCTGTAAACCGCATGTTGCAGTCGTGCGACTAGTTTATCTATATGAGAGGACAGGAACGTCTTTTCTGTAGAGGTTTTTGCTGTGTATTCCTTGTATAATGACTTGAGCTAAATCAGCATCTTCCGAGCCGAGCACCGCCGCGCGGTATCGGGGGAATCCCCACTGCGCGCTGGAGAGCTCTCAGCATGCAGCCGTCATGTCATATGGAAACTAATTATTTCTCAAACTCGAAAAAATCAAGTGCGACACGACCGTGGATCAACAACAGTCCGCTTCGGCTATAAATATATATACGAAAAATTATCAGTATATATATTAGCTCGACATGTAACTTTATGAAATCGGTATTCACACGCGCATTGTGGACTGTCCGTGTGATGTTATCATCTTTGCTCTATGGGGTGGCACCCTTGGGAATCACTGCTTGTAAGGCTACCTGTGAGTGTGTCGCCATACCACCCACACAGCGGGTGTGGAGACCAACACTGGAGGGTCACGATGAAATACATATATTATGGTAATCTTCGCAAATTTATCCGTTTCATCTGTGTGAGAATTGCCAGATGTATAAATTGTCTTCACATGTATAGTGCACGTATTTCAGCTAAAGTTGAACATTTTTCAATTGACACATTTTGCTTGGTTATGATTCACCCATCCAGTGCCGTATATGACCACTTAAAAAGTTTGTGGTGAAGTACACTGTATAGCTGATTTTTTTTATCCGAAGAACCTAAGTGTTGGCATCAAAGTATCATTTAATACCTTTACTGGCTTCTGAAAATGTATTTTACATAATAAAACTTAAGCTGATATGTAGTATATATATTTAAAATGCACCCGCCCCCACCCTACGGTAAATACTTAACAAAAATAGAAGTACACAACTGAAATATCATGCAATTATACGTACACTGATTTTACAGCTGTTAGTTTACATCATGTTTATTCCAATAGAGTTTGTACATTCACAGCGCTTTGCCTGCGAAAAATAAAACATAGAAGGTGGTGTTATTCCTTTACATTCCCATTCCTTTACTTCCCATTATATATATGGTGCATGCTGACTGGATCGTAGGCCTAATGCCGAATGTATACCTTGCCAAGCATGAGAATGATATATATATATATATATATATATATATATATATATATATATATATATATATATATATATATATATATATATATATATATATATATATATATATATATATATGCACGCACCATAATAATGCATATGTTGACATTGGCTCCGGCCTGCTACATGGATGAAACCGGCATTAAACAAAAGCAGTAAACAAAAAATAAATCATGTAATCCATGTGGTCATGATTATTAATGAGCAATCAATACCGATCGCAAATACAACACAGTGCAAACATTAGTATTCGAATTGGAAATGTAATATGTGGCAATGCCATTACCAATTTCAAGCCGGAGGAAAAAATAATATATTGTGGCTATTAAGCAGAATCCAAGGTGTTTAAGGCAATAATCTAATAAAACTTAAGGGAAAGTAAGTTGCCAAAAATTACGTTTCGCCCCGATTTTCGATTTTATTGTCACATGAAAACATATATATCGTCATACTATTTTTTTTTTCACACAAAATATATCAGTGACACCACTGCTTAATTTATGGATTTTGTTATATTAGTAAAAGCAAGCGGTCTTCGTGCATCATATAGATGACAACATAAGCGACGTCCACCGTTTTTTTTGCCATGGGGGTTCCCAAAACAATAGAATCAAGCGAATTTTGAAAACTACCGGCTGTCTCAGGATGGGATTGAACCCACGACTCGTGTGACATTGCCGTTGAAAGGTAAGAACCTTAGCCACACATGCATATATACCGTGATTGTCCGACACATATCCTACTAGAAATAGCTTCATATTTATGTATCCTTTCAGGATTTGGATATGAAGAAACTCGACTCCCGGTAACAATTTGTCATGCAAACACTCTCATACGGGCGAGGATATTGTGACAGACAAGCCTTTCGACAGACCACCTCCGTCTTACAGGTTCTGGGCAAAGTGGAAGTTGAGGTAAAGAGGAAGAACGTGGTAATTGGGAGGTTGAGACGCTTGCCACACAGGAGTAGTAAAGAGTTTTGACGAAAACCAGTGTTTCTCCCAGAACTCTCTTACACGAGTGCTTGTGTTGTTGAAAACAGATGTGTACATGTTGAGGTGAAACCATAAAAACATATACATGTATATGTAGCTATATAACTAAATGCACAGTGAAAAATAAAAATAAACAATAGTTCGAGACTATATACAGCATCGTAATTAACGAAAAAATATATGTAGTCGTGAACCAAAATGATTGTTGAAAAAGAAAATAAACAGTAATTGGAGAGTTACAAACATAAACAAATATATACGTCATGTAAATATAAAGCAGTGTCAGTGAAATGCTTTAGCGTCTTACTTCTTAGTTAACAGAATTCCATAATTTGATGTGACTAATATAATATATACCGTTGGGTAAAAAAAACGTGCTGTGGAGTTCGGCGAATATTTGGCTCACAACGACTACACCAAATTGCTTGTGTGACGCAGGTTGCTGTCGGTGATTCTTAGCATCGGTAATCGTCAGGGAGTGCGTAATGCACGTCAGTGAAAAACAACGCTTTGCTATCACGCATGCTTGAACATACCGCATAGCACGAACGTCTACGACAGTGTCATGTACTTCTACGTTTCAAGTTTTCTGGACTTAGCTTCGTTTTATGTTTACATATTTATTTGTTTGATTGGTGTTTCACACCGTACTCAAGAATATTTCACTTATACAACTGCGGCCAGCATTATGGTGGGACATGCCTTTACACCTGACCTCCAGAAAATAATGCACAAAGGCCTCCACTATTACTTTGGGAAATTTTTTTAAACATATGTTCACTGCACGTATCTGAAGAGCCTAATTTGCATGAGTGTGTTTATTGGAATTAACAATGGTGTTGGTTATACAGATCAAAAGTTCCGCGCGAGACTGAATATACCAGATTGATTTACAGCCATACCTGATACATGCACAGAATAGACACAACGTATGTTACGTCACATTCCACATGTGTTTCCCTCGTATGGCGTACATATATGTACATGTGTTATTTGTATATATAGACAAGGTTAGACTACATAAAGGATCGCGCGAGTGGATAACTATTAATTGCCACAAGCTTAGAATTATTGCGGGAAAGCAATACAGGTCACCTATACCGCTTACATAGCCGTGTCAAAACTCAAAACGGAACAAAAATGGCTTTAATTTTATCCAAAATGAACGAAACGGACTATATCTCAATCATAACCTTGTCTCAATGAAGCATACCAAGTATACCAAGTTTATTTCGGAATAACAAACCGTTTTGAAAGAACAAGTCCAGAAAGTATGTCCAAAGTTATGTCGAAAGCAGCTTTAACGTGACGAAACTCGAACTGAACCTGCAAAGCTGTCATGGTGTGGTTATGTAGCAAGTTTCAATTCAAAACAAAGAATCACTCCGAAAAATAACGATATATAAAATCGCGAAAACTGGTTCGTGATGGATTGGCGTGTTACAAATCTAAACTGTCCCTCCCGGTACCAACAGGACTACTAAAAGTGGGAGTGGGTGGGGGAGGGGGGGGGGAGGGACGGGATTGGGATTCCTCATGTTTCTCGCGACGTTTCTAGAAGAAGTCCAATGCAGGAATGTTGAAGTAAAAAGCAGAGTGCAAGTGTAGCCCCATAACAAGCATTCACGGAGAATAAGCATAAAAGTTTCCCGTGGAGGAAAGAGTCGAAATTGCTATATAGGTACTGTAACTGTTGGACATTGTACATCCTGAACACATGTAGAGAGGGTAATATACTACAGAATAGTGACGGTGGAGGGGAGAGTTGAACTAGTCAGATTTCCGGTGTTCCAACTTTACGTTCAAGGTTTCCAGGAATAAAATAAACACACAAGACGCCCGCTGAGGAACTGGATGATACAAAATGATATATTCTTTACCACGAAACACATATACGCGCCAGGTGGTATAAATACAGGATACAAATGTTTACAACGGAAACTACATTACAGTAGCATATATCATCCACATAAAAGGACCTGTAGCCGACCGCTTTTATTAACCACTCCCCCGTCATATACATATAGTTACGTTCAAGAAGAGAGTTATCACTGGAGAAGCCCTGGAATAGTAAATCCACTAACAAAGTTTGATAATTTAATATGACACTTAATAACTCAATATGGCATGTAGTTAATATGGAATATAATAAAAGAAAACTATAAGAGTGAAATATAGCATGTGCTATATGTATATAATATAGCAAATATAATCGTGGACATAGATATACTGTATATTCAAGCATATATACCCCTTTATGGGATGAAACAAGTATGCGTTAACTTAAAAGAACAGACCACATTTAAACAAAGTGCGCAACCTACAAGGCCATTTCGTGTCGATTTCAAATATGGTCTCCATTATTTTTTGGCATTTTTTTAAATAGTGATTGAAATGGAAATAAAGATCGAAGTACTACGGTGGACTTTTTATACCATACTGAACAAACTAAATCACAGTGACGTCGCAGTCTTTTTTTTTCTTTTTTGGCTTGTTAAACATTCTGTAACTGTTACATTTCCACATGAAAGTCAGATACAGTTATTGTATTACATATGGTAGATATACAGCAATCAGAGGATGTTTAGCGGGTAAAAACAATCTGTGACGTCACTTTGATTAGGCTTGTTCAATACGGTCCAAAAAGTCCACCGTAGTATCTCAATCTTTATTTCCGTTTTAATCACTGGTAATAAATATAATAAAAAATGTATTTGCAATAAGCACAAAATGGCATTTGAGATGATGAATATACTTTGTTTAAAGGTGATGTGTTCTTTTAATAAATGCAAACCTAAACTATGCAAAGCTTACGATAATGCTTTCTGAAGCGCGATAAAACTAAACAAGCACGTATAACATGGCTTTCATTATTTACCAATCCACATGATCAAAAATGAAAAACAAATAACTAACAAAGAATACTTAAAGCTTTTACAATAAAAACAAAGAGTGTTGACTGAATATGACAAAAAATACAATTCTTACATTATAAAAGCCCATTTTCCATCAGATGCAACAATGGCAAACACGTTACATCGTCATCTCAGTACAGTGTACTATGGTATATGCTGTAGTGTCGTTCCAGAAGTCACGACTGCAATTTGGAGCACTGCCATTTAATCACCATAGCAATGGTGAGTTTTCACCAGACGCGACGGAGGCAATGTATCATTTCTGTTAGACGCGGAAACCGCAAACATGCTACGTCGCCATTTGGTTTCCATACCTCTATAAGCTACATGAATTACCATTTCCGGTAGATATGACGAACAAAAACGGATTACATCATGTGCAATTTTAATAAATATCCTGCATATACTACAACGAGCATAGGATCGAGGATGTTATGTGTACTAAGATAACTTCATCTGATGTTTCTGGTAACTACGCTATGGTAAGTACCGTTTTCCACAGACCCTACAACCGCAGAATACAACGTCGTTCGACTACCATGCAATGATAACGTATACCGTTTTCACTTGGACTAGGTGCCGATGCAGCAGGAAATGGAACTCTACATGGTAAGTAATGTTCCAGTCATCTGACGGGGTCTCTAATGTCCTAATCATCTGATGTGATATACAGTTAGATCATCATGCGACGCACCACCGATCACTGTCAGAAAGAAGGTGAACATTATTTTTCTTCCTAAATTTCCTCAAATCATAAAGTCGCAACATAGTGTACTTTGCTTTATGATCAAAGGGTGTGTCGTGAAAATGGCGCATGGCCCACTGGAATGCTCACGTGGGAAGACCGAGTTCTCACTTGGTCCATTAACTTATTTGTTCATTTATTTATTTAGTGTTTTACGCCGTACACAACAATATTTCACTTATGCCACGGTGGCCAGCATTATGTTGGGAGTCAACCGGGAAGAACCTGGGAGAAACCCACGATCACCCGCAGGCTGCTGACCTTGGTTAAGTTACTCCTTACTTATTTATTATACTTATTGATAGTTGTTTCACACCTTACATGAGAATATCTCATTTTTACGACATATTTACTCCTTACAAGGTAATTAAAACATTTATGACTTACAGCTGTAGTCAGATTCTGAACGAAACCAAACAGAGACCAGACGAAAAAACCAGAGCCTGGATGAATTCACACCGGCTCGCCAGGGGGAATTCACACTGGCTGGCCTCGAGGAATCCAAACCGGCTCGCCTGGAGGAATCCGCACAGGCTCGCCTGGAGGAATCCACACTGGCTGGCCTAGAACAATCCACACCAGCTCGCCTGGAGAAATCCACACCGGCTCTCCTGGAGCAATCCACACCAGCTCGCCCGACACGCCCTGTTCACGCCACTCAGGCAGCGCCAAAACGCTTCTTTTCTGAACTTAATGTATTTGATTCATGTTTAACGCCATAATTAAGAATTTTCCTCATTCACGATACCACTTTTACAGGTGAGTAAACCACAGCGACTGGAGTACACCACAGGCCTTCAGCAAATTACTGACAAACTTTCGTCCTGTGGCATTCGTGAGACATGCAAACTTGCAGGCCACTAACGTAAGACGTCCCCATGAACGACACCAAGGCTTCTTAAAGCAATACGAGTGGTAACTCTTATGAAAGCGATTATTTTAAATAAACATAGATAGTATAGTACAGATACATGAGGCCAGCTAAATATAGACTTGTTTATACGAGTTATGAAACTGCCCTATGCGGCGGCATTTCTGTTCCATTTTCAACAATAGGCAGCAAAGGTTGCACATTCATATATATAAATATATATATATATATATATATATATATATATATATATATATATATATATATATATATATAGCACTGATAACAGACTACACAAACTGAACCGGGGTTAAGGCTGTGTTCTCCTGCGCGATGGATGCTCCATCTTCTGATCAAAGGCCAACCAGAAGCCCAGGTCTGGATCTGACTGCGGCACTGCCCCCTCAATCAGCTGGCCGAACTGGACAAAGGAGAAACTGACCCCTAGGGGACTTGGCCAACACAGCTCAGCATCCATGCTGTTGGTGACGGGCATGTAATCAATAACCTGAAACGAATTTAAAGTTCCAAATAACCAATGCTTGATTGACTGACTAGCACACCTGTAGCTCAGTTCCAGCATTCCATTATCACTCAACTAGCAGGCTACAGACTTTCACTTACATGACACTATCTCAACACAAACACACCTATAGCTGGCTTCCAGTATTCCACCATCACTCCCCAAGAAGGTTAAGAACTCTCAGTTACACCACAATTTCTCAATACCAGCACACCTATAGCTGGCTCCCAGCATTCTGTTATCACTACCCAAGAAGCCCAAAGACTCTCAGTTACATCACACTTTCTCAACACGAGCACACTCCCAGCATTCCAACATTACTAACAGAGTGGCTTGTGAGTATGGTGACCAGCAAATCAGCTTGTTCACGATCATTAAACTGTCACATCACAGGCACAACACTTGCAGGCTGCTAGCAAAACACTTTCAAACCACTGGCAACCTACTGACAGGCTACCAGATGCCACTTTCAAACCACTGGCAGGCTACTGGCAAAAAACTTTCAAACCACTGGCAACCTACTGGCAGGTTACAAGAAGCCACTTTCCAACCACTGACAAGCTAGTGGCAAGCCGATGTCAGGCTACCAGCAAACCACTTTCAAACCACTGACAGGCTGCTGTCAAACCACTTTCAAACCTCTGGCAACCTACTGGCAGGCTACTGGCAAACCACTGGCTGACTTGTGGTATACTGTAATTCTTCCACCTATATTGCATGTTTCCATGATGTTTATTCAATCCTATTCTCAGGGTATTACTCTATGTTGATAAATGAAACAATGTTTCTGTAAAGCCTTGAAATTGGGCAAAGCAACCAATGCATCTCCAAAATCCAATTTTAGATAAATTGCACTGAAAAGCAATATTTAATATGTGAAAAGGTTGAGTAATGATGGTAAGCCAAGAACCATGGCTTGGCAACCTTGCTGGATTTGGAAAATACAGACGTAAAACTTACAGGCATACTCTGATCACAGAACTCCCTCTGGAAGTCCACATTGTCTTTGAGGGCCACAGCAACCACATGGTTGTCTCCTAGGAGGCTTTCCTCAAACCGCCAGGTGGGGTCGGGTGTACCATCAACATTTACTGTTGTGTCTGTGATCACCGCACCTGGCTGTAGCTCTTTGGTGTTTATTTGGAAAGACAAGCGCTGTAGGGAGAACCCTATCCCTACACCCAAGGCCTTCACAAAACTCTCCTTTAAGCACTGAGGAAAAATTAAATAGTAATTTAACATAATAGAATCTCCAAAGTATCAAGACTTTCAAACTGGCATTATCCATTTACCACTGTAAGACTAAAATGAAGTATACGATATATAAAAGACCATTGAACACTAGACTGCTTTATTTCTTATTTTAATTTTTTTTGTTAGAATTTTTCCAACAAAGAAAAATGCTTTGAAATGGTAGGAATCTAACACCCGTTGGGACCCAGTGGGTATCAATGACACGACATCCATTTTCACTGCTGGAAAGAGTATATTTCAACATCTATTCGGTAAATGCATTGATCAAAATGCATACACATTCTCATTGCAAACATCTCGCAAATTTGTTTGCATTAAGTGTCCTAACTGGTTACAGTATGGTCAGAAAAAGCCAGTGTTGATTCCAACACTTCTAGTGCATTTTACACAGTTGAAAACAAACAAACAATTTTCTTGGAGAGTGTTTTAAATAATGGTCCTTCATCTGACATATTCTTCGTCTTAATGCTTTTAAACCAATGCTCAAACTGTCCAGCTCCAAGAAGCATTTCTTACTGTCTGAGTCTTACCCAATATCTGTAGAACCTCATCAGCCGCCCATGATCTTTTTGTCCACCCCCAATGACAGCCCACTCACAATCTGTGAACTGACGGCGCATGTTGTAGAAAAAATCCTCAATGGATTTTCCAGCTGTAAGAAGATAGATAATATTCACTTGGTTTCTTTGGATTTTCTTTTTTTTTTTTTTTGGTTGCGCTACAATCCCACTCGATCAGTTGTGGCTGCGAGTCAGGAGGTTTTCCTGACACCCTGGAAAGGGTGGTGGTTTATTCCTGGTATGCTAGTTTCCTCTATCTATAAAAAATTCTTCAGCAAGATGTTAAACATGTATGAAATAAATAAGTAAATAAATACCTAAAGAAATAAATTAAGACATTACTAGTGGAGTAATTTATTATAAATAGTTAAGAAACCATGAAGTGGTATTGTTTTTCTGTATTCACGATTCAAGAACACCAACTACTTACGTGGAGGCTCTATTTTCATGACATCCACCCCAACTTGCTTATTTGGTTCCGCTGCCAATACTGCATAATCTCCAGAATGTGAGACGTTAAATGAGAAATTAGCCAGGTGATCTGGCAGTGGGTTTGTCATATACGGTTTCCCCTTCTCTGTTCTGGACAGCTGAACACTCTGGTACGGCATCTTGAGAACACTGGACAACACCTTCCTTATCAACAGCCTTCCACACTGGATCAAATACAGAAATATGTTAGTACACCTCACTAAGTAAATATGTATGTTCAGTAGTACACAATTTGAATAAACAAAAAAAAAATGTGAACATACACTTTGTTTTTTTGTGGGAGGACGAGTCCATGCCGCGACTGAAGCATCACGATGAAGACACCAGATATGACACCCAACCCAGTCATACTTTACTGACACTAGGCCAACCAGTCCTGTTTCCTTGAGTGCTGAGCACAAAGCAAGACGGCAACAAGTACCATTACAAAGTCTTTGGTATAACCCCTGAAAACCTATGCTACAGAGCCGAATGCATATATCTAAATCCAAATTTTAATACAAATGCATAACAAGTAAATCCTTCAACCTTCACACACCCAGAAGGTGTAGGAAAAGAAGACTGTAAGTGGCCCAGCTTACAAAACCTTTAATTGGAAATCTATGCTAGAGAGCCAGATGTCACATCACATGCCTGTTAATTCAAATCTTTGTGTTATAAGTTTGTTTTGTGAATGAGTAATAAGAAAATCCTTTTTAGAAGTACCAACAGGCTTTTGGGGGCAATTTTGTGTGAACAGGAATCCAACCATTTTTTCCATCTCTCCTCTGACAAAATTGCTGAAAACATCGAGTTCAAGTACACGTCACACTAATTTTATAATTAGTTGGACAGGTTGGCATGTACCAGGTTAAAAATATGTTCACAATTATTTACACTCAATTCAAATCAATATTTTGAATATCTACATGAGATCAGACAAGCATTACTAACTTAAGTAAACAGACTGAATACAGTTGTACAAAAATAATAGTATTAAAATTATGATGCTCATGCAGAAAAATAATGAAACCGTTACCATTAATTAAATTTATCTGATCTGTCATCAGAGAATGACTTACCAGAGAGGCTTTTGCATCTTTTTTAAACAAGTATTTGCCAACGCGCAGTTTTTCTTCAGGCTGAATGCACTGAGAGGCAAACATCCATTCATTCTGTGATGGCTGCCAGGATTTGAAGTTAAATGCTACTCTGACATTCTCCATTGTCAACAGTTTTCTCATCACTTCTCACTGGATGACACATGGCTGGATCTAATATCAGTAAAATATAATACGTGAATAACCCCACTCAAAAAACAGATGTAACATGATTACACTGTTGCTATCCACATAAATGGTCATACAACGGCGACACCAGACATATCATGTAAAAATCCGTATTAAAACTTAGCAACAGTAGCAGAGTATATTCACGGTGCCTGGGCAGCTGCAGAAGATTTTGCTATGGACGTAAAATAGAGTTCCCAATTACATTTCCCTACAACGAGCACCCAAAGTTCCATATTAAGGTCTAACACAGTAGTAATCTTGAGCAAAACATACAACTAGATACTCAATTCATTAAATATTACAGCATTTCTGGATGTTTTGTGAAAGTTACGTAAACTGAACCCCGAATAATATATATTTACGCACTAACGAAAGAATTGCTCAAATGAGAACATTACACAAAATGTACGATAAGGTATCGTAGTAATCAGTCCTTACAGTCGTCCAACATACTAGATCAATCATTTCTAATACCAAACGATGGCTCATCTCTGTGAACATTTAGAAAACGGTGATGACACAGAACCCCACACGATAACTCTGCGCGCGCCGCAACAGATCCTGCACTTATTGTTAGTGGCGCGTAGCTGACAGCTTGAGTTGGAAACGCTCCAAGCCTGCTGAAAACAAGAAGTGATGCCGAAAATCATGAATCTGCAGTCGTCAAAAGGAAGAATTGACTTGCAGGAGGTTGTCAGATTCAGCCCATGAAAACTGACGTGAGTGTTTTTTTTTTTACGTAGCACAATTAAACAACATTAGACCTACCCCATACATGAATATAGCTCACTACTACTGGGTGGTAGGCCGGCCTGCATTTTGCATGTAATGATGTAGGTTTACAACATACCCTTAGTTCTGTAAAGTTAGGATTGGCCTAGCTAAAATGTTCATCATGCCATATTCCTAAAGAATTTGTGACCGAATCTAGTCTTACATTAACGTCTGATAATCATGTATGTTGGGAAGTTTTATATAGTGTAATTCTTCAACCGTGTGCAAGGTTTTTATTCAAGCAACTTCTGCCCGGCTTTCTTTGTAGACTGATAAAATTATACTTTTTGCGAAGCCCTGAAATTGATCAGTCCAATCAATGTAGTTTTGTCTCCAAAATCAAATTAAATACATGCTTAAATTGCACTGAAAGTTACTCTTTCATATGCGGAAAGGTTGAGAAATTACGGTACACCCGCCTGTCGTGTTAATGCGTATATAGGCCAACACACACACGCGTAGTTTCTTTACCTGTGTACACGTTATCTAGGCTCCAAGTCGTACATGTATGTATACACTGGGCGGTACTATTTTATGTTGACATGAATAGCCATAGTTTTCTATGGCAACTATAATATGGGTAATGAATGGATGAATGAATGATTGTGGCCGAATGTCACTTATGCAATCTTGCAGCCATATCGTGGCGAGAACAATTGCATCTGTATGACATATAATCGTACTGATTATGTTGGACTGCACAGGTATAGTTTTTCAATCAACACGTAGCCAAAGCTAAGCAGCTAGCACGTTCCTAAGTTATCATGCGTATTGTCCCAGGCTGGCTGAGCTATCCACATATAGTTTCATATGTAGATGTAATCCTGCTACTAAATTTATTTATTTGATTGGTGTTTTACGCCGTGCTCAAGAATTTTTCACTTATACGACGGCGGCCAACATTATGGTGGGTGAAAACCGGATAGACCCTGGGGGAAACCCACGACTATCCGCAGGTTGCTGACAGACCTTCTCACGTACGGTCGGAGAGGAAGCCAGCATGAGCTGGGCTTGAACTCACAGCGACCGCATTGGTAAGAGACTGCTGTGTCGCTAGCCACGGAGGCCTCTACTACTAAATTACAGTTTTACGCAGGCCTAGGCCCAGACATTGGTCTCTGGATACACATGTATGCTACTGAACTGAATTATAAGGCCTTCTGATTAAATATGCCCATGAGCAATTGAATGAATACAGGTATGCCGGTATTATTTATTTGCTTGTTTACTTATTTCTTTACTCGTTTATTTATTGCCAGAGTAGGACATATTAGCCGAAGTTTACCATCAGTATTCAGAACTGGTATTGTAAATTATTTAAGTTTTTTGGATAATGAAATGTACCGGTAGTTTGAAGACGTCACATTTGAATTTGGATCACAGGGCACAAAGTTCACTTAATTGCACTGAATTTGTTTTGTTCAAGTGAATTCTTTTGATACCCGAGCTTCATAGTACTCATTGAATACCGCATGTGGTGTTGTTATTTCAGAACTATTGCTCGAGTGCTTAACATTGTTATTAACCACAAAGTCATGAACCGTGAGAGGTCGTTTTTAATTGAGCGTGAAGTTACTCTACCAGCTCACTCGCCGAAATTCTGTTCTCGTCGCAGCTGGTGGACCCTCGGTCAATGAGGTCGCAGGCTCGATTCTAACGCCCGATTTCACAAACCTTGGGAAACCAGTGATTCTTAACCTCGCTTTGTAGTGCTATAACCTAAACGATGTCTTTTACAAAGAAAGGCTGAGAAGTATTTTTTTGTGACAGTGTCTCTCATATTAGGTCGTCGAAGTCGGGAGACCGCGGGATCAAACCCGGGCCGTTGTACCAAAGACTTACTAAAAAAAAGTACTTGCTACTGCCTTCGCTTTGCGCTCAGCAGTGAGAGGTTGGAGCAAGAAAACATCACTGGTTAGTTTTATTTAGTTATTTTTTTTATTTTGTTAGTATTATTTCAAGAATTACCTTTCTGTAGGCATTTTTACCTGCTAATCCCGTTATCTGTGGCAGATTTATTGTAATGTATTGTATATATAAACACGTTTTGAATAAGATTTATATATATATTATATGATTGTGGGTATATATACATGAGTGTGTGCATGCAGACTATATGCGTACAGAGGGCTTGTCCCCGCGGACCACACACCGAGTTCTCTCCTGCGACAGTCCTTCCATATACATTAACTGATAAGATTTAGATTGGGAGGGAAAAGGGACCTCGTCTAATTACCGATCTCCCGAATTGAAGTGAAGAGATGTCTCGGTGGGTGTTATCAAAAGCACTTGTTTTAATCTGTGATGACGAATGGTGGATTTGGCGCCAACGCTCACTCCTTCTCCCAGTTAGTATAAACCATAAAAAATTTTATCGTGGGTTGGCGTTTTTGTTTTCTGCCCTGGCTGATCCCGGCCACTCAGGTCCCGGCGGCCGAGGGGAGAAGCTTGACTGTGGGGCCTAGGGATAAGCTGTATAGCCAGTCAGGAAAAGTTGTAAGAGGAGACGGCCTCCCAATACTGAGTTTATTCTGTCTATTAGAACCTTCAAGGATGGTTTACACTAAGTTCCGGAGTGTCAGATAGCTCTTAAAACCTTCCTCTTCAGCTCTACTTATAGAGCATACAATTAAAACTAGTCAAAGTGTGAAGTCGTCGAATGATGCATACTCTATTTACAAATACAACACATTATCCTTCTTCATCATTATTGTGTATACACACTATCACATTTTTTAACCCAGATTTGATAAACATCAATTAACCTGAATTTTAAACCCTTTAACTATAGCCTCAAAGATGTAATGATATATGTGATGAAGTGACGTTTCCGTGATAGACTATAATTTACAGTTATAGTTTTGTAATTTTAAACTTGTAAAAAAAGGAAAGATTATAACTTTCTTTTTCAACCTATTCTTTTGTACAGTTTCGCATGTCGTGTATCTATGTATTTTCTATCCAGCATGCTTTTAATTTGGTTATCCTTCCTTTAGTTTAGAACATTCATGGAAATTATTCGCATATAGACGTGGTTAAATTTCAGATACCGATCATTCCACACAACCATTTCAGATATAAGTCAGACATTAAAACCTCGTCTTAATCCTTACAAGTAGTTTTTGCTACTGAAAGTTGAATCATGAACACATTTGTCATAAAATAGCATTATTAACATGTCGACATTTCAATATCCTGTCTATAAATAAGTAAGCTCTAAAATAATATTTCAGAATTTGAAGTATGTCTGAAATGTTCCCAGAAATCACAGATAGTACTTAAACGTCTGTTATCTCAGTAATATTTGTGTAGAACAGTTCATGTTAACCGGGTGGTATACGGTATTATAATACTAGTATACATAATGGGGAAAGTATATTGCATATATAACATATGCACAGTCATATAAAAAATTCTTTATTTACTCAATTAAATTTAGAGCCGTTGATATATGTATAGTTTATTCTAAAAGGTGATTACATCCGTTAGTAAATGTGTGCATGTAATGGAACGTAGAAATATGCGCATGCCACAGGCCTCTGAGCGATTCCAAACGCAGAAGTGGGTGAGTTAGCTATAGATTAGTCAGATCTAATATTCCTAAACAAGCCTTGATCAAAGCTATATGCACAGGCCCACGCTGTTGTCCCATATATCGCTATGTGATAAAGAGACGTCTCAAATGTTAGACCCTCATATACATAAACAAAAAATGTGCGTCTTTGGGGCCTGTAGAACAATATAGGCAATGAACAGTGCTCATGGTTGGAGCAATTTGTGTATAGTCTTATGTGCACTTCAAAGACCATTTGTTTCTCCAAAATATCATATACGACATGGACACCTGCGTAGGTCACACGTGGGAAAGTTTGTCACTAAATTGCCACAGGTTGTTGGTTTACACCGAGCATTTAAGTTCCCTTCATGCACCATAAAAACGATCCTCACCATGAGGCTGGTGTTATTGAAACAATAACATGAGAATGTATATGGGAAAAGGAAAAGATGCATGGTATTGAAAAGTAGCTTTATTTCTGTACTCTTGATCTACATCACATTTTTCTCGAGATTTTCTCTTATTTCCCACGCAGCATTCTGGTATATTATCTTTTCAATGTCCAGAAAAATGTCAGTGTAATATATGTATATATATATATATATATATATATATATATATATATATATATATATATATATATATATATATATATATCAATGAAAATGTAGAATTCTGAGATTTTTTTCTAGGGCAATGGGGTTTCTTTGGCTCTATACTTTCCAGAGCTCTTTGATAAGTCATTCAGGAAAATGGAACTTCCGGAGTAAAATAGGAGGGACGGCAGAGAGGTATATACCTAGTGCCTGTGAACGCCATTCTGTGTGTAGAACTGAATCTTCGTGACCATATGGCGAAAACTGTTAGAACCTGTCGCTTTTGATATGTTGCTACCGTTTATTATAATGTGAAAATCAGGTGCATAGCTATCACTATAATGGTTATTATCATTTTCTGTAGAATTATCCATTAGAGTGTTCGTTTTTCAACGGGGGCTGCAAATACATGCAGAAAAATGGCGATTTCAAAGTTGTGAAATGGATGACTATATGGTATATAACGATTTACATCACGTAATCTGGACACTGTATCAACTCCCTTAACCTTATACCAACTATACCCTAACAACATTCTTGAGATGATTGCATCATATATTCTCTTTTGCAAAATCACAAATTAGATTTAAAACTGCTTCTTTTTCCTTTTGAAAAAAATGTGCTGCTGTAAACATAACAAACGTGATTAACAAGGTATTAAACTTATGCACACTGTCTTCAATGCCGCATGCATGTAGCTATTCGTATAAAACTATGGTTTTTTGTTTGTTCCCATTTTCATGGCGTGTGAATTTATATAATGTGGAGTGATAATCCATCATTATCATCATTATATATATATATATATATATATATATATATATATATATATATATATATATATATATATATATATATACTGCCCTTCCCATTTTTGGTCGGAATAACTTTGTACTTCTGCACTTGTTTACTTTGACACACACACACTTTGTGAAAAAATAATTTGCTGAAATTATTATTTGTCGAAAAAAAAAATTCGGTCTGTAAACGTTCTAGAGTACTTCTTATACTGGGACCGGCCCGGATAGCACAGTTGGTAGAGCGTCCGCTTCGGGACCGGTAGATCCAGGATCAGTCCTTGATCGAGTCACACCTAAGACTTTAAAAGAGGAAGTTGTAACTTGGCGTTCAGCATGAAGGGGATAGTGCAAAGACTGGTTGACCCGTATCAGTATAATGGCTCGGGCGGGGCGGCTTACTTGCCTTCGTCTCAGTGAAGCATCACTAAATAAAAGAGCGGTGGAAATCCGTCCTGCAACAAGGAGGCACATTACACGTACATGCACCCTAAGGATTCTTTCGTCGTCATATGACTGAAAAATTGTTGAGTACGACGTTAACTCACTCTTATACTGGGGTTATAGTGCATGCATAGATGTAACTTATAAAACAGTTTAAGTAACAGTATGACCATTATATTCTTTGGAATTACACGTTTTGAAAATATCTGTAGTACAAATTTTACCGCTTCCTTCAAGGGCAATACGTGTTTCGAAGCATAGCGTCACCCTTTTTTCGGCATGCAACACAACAATCTTTGCTGCACTCCGAGAGCGTATTTCCAAATTGTCATATTATACCCTTGCTTTTGCACCCCTCTTAAGAACTAGGTGGAGTACCCTTGATCGTTTTTACTGTAGACCTTTGATTCGTCACCTTATTGTGCTGTTATAGCCGACACCCATTAACCCCCATCCCAACCAACCCACCCACCTTCTACATGTTGGAACTTGTCTACTGCGTATAGTCAGTCAAACATGCGTAGATGATACATCACAACTATAAACTTATCACCGTGCAAACATAAATATGACATCTTAGACATGATATTAACAGCATTATATATATTTTAAACTCTCAACTATAAACGTTTGTAATAAAATATGGCTTTTTCTTTACATCTTTATACATTATAAATCGCAATTCCGTAATACATCAACTGCAAACAAGTGCCATTTTGAGACGCCGGGTTGTGCTTTGAAGTATCGCCCCGTGAGAAGGCCGAAACTGCGATAGCGGGAGTCGTGTGAAATTCTGATACCCTTATAGATGCGATCATCTATACGACTAGATGTCACGGGGCACGTCGAGTTTTGTTTTAAGCTCGATTATGATAAGCGTGTCTTTCTTGGGAGTTGTACGGCGGTATAGGCCTAACAGCATGGTGCTTGGAAAAACTTAAACCCGTGCTCTCTTCCCCACCCCTCCTCTCCACCCTACTTTTTTTCTCCTCTCCCTCTCTCTGCTATAAACCTGGGACTCATTAACGCACGGAGGGGAGAAAACGCAGTGTAACTATCAAATTAGCCAGAGAAACTATGTAGATGAGATGACTGCACGGAGAAACTCCCGTAAACGGACCCCCTATTGTTAATATGCCGAATGAATGTCTCTATCCCTCACCCTTCACACCAGATGCATTCATCAGTACGAAGTATAGTAACGTGTTCCACGAACGTATTGGAGAGTTGTCCCGTCTATCCACAATGTGTGTGTATATAAGCGAATTTAAAAATTCTTATATCGTCGTAACAGTATAATTTTTTCTCGATTTTCTTGAGCAAACACAAGAAATTACAAGACGAAGCAATTCATTGTTTTCCCCGCCTGAATCTACACTGGAATGACGAAGCATGGGTTTGTTTTTAGTAACTGGGAGAAATTGCAGAACAGAATATTGTATTGCTCTTGAGTAATCACGAAAAATTACACAGTGTTGCATTGTTCTTGTGGCAAGAGTACTCATGAAACATTGCCGGGAAGAATGGTGTAACTCTTGAGTCATCTCGAGACCATTCAGCATGGCTACATTGCTTTTGAGGAAGCCAAGAGACCAAGCATTGCACTTTTCTTGAGCCATCAACAGAAATTACAGGACGAGTAGCACTGCATTGCTCTTGAGTGCAATGCTATAGGGGAAACCGACGACCATCCGCAGGCTTCTGGCAGACCTTCCCACTGACGGCAAGAGAGGAAACCAGCTTGAGCTGGACTTGAACTAACAGCGACCGCATAGGTGATTACGCTGCGCTAGCGTGCTAACCATCTCGGCAACAGAGTCCCTGGGAAATTGAAGGACGAATATATATAGCATTACATTGTTTATGAGCCATGAAGAGAAATTGAAGGATGAGTATTTATAGCATTACATTGTTTATGGACCATGAAGAGAAATTGAAGGACGAATAACTCTGCATTGTTCTTGAAATGGAAGACGAAGTACTACATCGTTGTTGACAAATGAAGAGAAATTGTTTTTTGAGTAATCAACAGAAATCGAAGGACGTAATAGCATTACCGCAATGGTGTTGCAACAATCGCGACAAACTATATACAGAACGAAGTCATTGATTTTGTTTCATCATGGCATCGTGCAGGAAGAAGTGTTGCAAAGTTTTCATGAGTATATAGTTATAAAAGTTAGAACACTTTTAGTTACTTAGCAAACGAGGACGCAATGTCCTCGTAGGTGTGACTTGTGAAATATGTCAACAATGGTTTGTTGACATTAATTTACCAGTCACGTGTCTCGCCCTTTCCAGAAGCAAAAACGACACCTCTTTCCATCAGGAACTACTCAAGTTCACAAACATCCAGTTTCTAAATTTTCTTGTTCATTCGTCTAGTCTAAATGACTTTTTATGAATTTTTTTCCGACGCCCATGCTACAGTAAACGCGATCAAAAATTGTTCCCTAATCTATTCGACAGGTCACATGATACAGTTGGACTTTTTCTACCTTTATTGATAAAAGAGTTCAAATTCCTGATAATGGCATTACGATGAGCGGAAACCGCCCACGATCATCCGCAGGTTGCTGACAGACATTCCAACCTACGGCCGAAGAGAAAGCCAGCATGAGATGGGCCTGAATTCACAACGACGGCATTGGTGAGAGGCTACTGGGTCATTGTGCATCGCTGGTGTGCTAACCATCTCGGCAACGGAGGACCCTTTAGAGAGTAGAAGGTAAAGGGTTGAAACTGCGCAGTATGTTTCCTTTAAAA
This sequence comes from Liolophura sinensis, assembly GCF_032854445.1. NCBI lineage: Eukaryota > Metazoa > Mollusca > Polyplacophora > Chitonida > Chitonidae > Liolophura > Liolophura sinensis. Next base: position 21,217,796 of record NC_088302.1, read on the forward strand.
CTAGATTTACTTGATAAAACGTTCTGTTGGTATTATGTTAAACATATGGTTTTTCAGTCGCAATACAAAAATATATTTATATAGTGCAAGCAAAATAGTTTCTTGATCGGTGATGTGTCTAAAAACTTCAGAGATTTAGATATAGCAAAAAAACAAGGTGTTGTAATATTACTCCACATCGATCTTTAAACAATTTATTCAGCTTTTGAAGTACCACAAACGTGTTCAAAATCGAACCAAATTGATTAACAATTAAGCACAAGCGGCTTGTGGCGAGAGATGTTGATGTGACACCGGAGGCCTTGCAATACAGAGTCACTAAAGCCGTTAGCAAGGGAAGATTCATATAAAGAGTAAGAAAAAGGTTGGTTTAGCTTACAAGGTACAGTTTCATTAAAGGTAACTAGTATAATTTCATGAAAAAATAGACTTTGCAGAAATACACATGCTGTATATGTAAATAGATTTTAACAAAAACTTGTAAGTTTTTTTCTACATCGTATTACGATTCCTAATTTTTCGCACGAAGATCGTTATATATATATATATATATATATATAGTGAGGTTCGAATCCATGACACGTCAGTGCTTATGTCATATAAAACTATTTTTTCATCAGTCAGAAAATAAAAATGTATATATATATATATATATATATATATATATATATATATATATATATATATATATATATAACGTATGTCTGCCCTGTACATTCTAGAGGCTTGTCCTTGATGAGGTGGCTAGTGACCATGCAGGGATCCTCGCAGCAAACGCTATATAGCTACATTACCACGGAACTCGTCCAGAATTCGTAATATGGATACACCATTCCGCCGAACCCATCGTGTAATTCACGTAAAACACTGTTTATACACAATGTAAATTTTTACGCATTAAAGAGGGCAATGTGTCGCAGGTCAAACCACGCAGTGCAGGTGTCCACCATGTATATATACTAATACGTCGCGGTGAGAACTGATATACGGAGAGCATCGGACGACCCCCCAACGCTGATGTATAAATAGCTGTTTACTGTTCACGTTCACACAGACATTTTTCGAATTCTCTTCTGTTTTATTGGAATTTTCTGCGTTTATATGCAGTAAAACCCTCCCAGATATTGGCAGCGACACTTATATTGCTATACGATATTACTGTATATTGTCTGACATGCGGTGAGATACTCTGTATGAGCTACATAGCATATATAGAAATGAATAAATAAAAATGGTTCGCTGATGTAAAATAAAAGGGATGTCACACAGTATATGATATGATATTTATCTTATTGCCTATCATCGGGCTACGATTTCCGAAAGGGAAGTGGCCCTAAAGCCAGTACTTCAGCAAATTACCTGTCATTGCATTTCCTGGTAATTTGATATGGGAACGAAAACTAAATATTGAAATAATATTTTTAAATACTTCAAATAAACTGAATTTGAAGGTTTGAATTCTTGTGAAAGTTCTTGTGGTGGAATTGGAATATTTTTTTAAATATTATATTTAAAAACAATAAAACATTTTTATTTCCTGACTGATGAAAACATGGTTTTATATAACATAAGCACTGACGTGTCCTGAATTCGAACCTCACTTCACATCGGTGCAAGACATTTCGCCGTCATCAATATTGCCATTATTATCACCAATGTCATTACCATCGGCATCATCTATATTGCTATTATCACCATCGTCAGTTTCATCGTCCCATCGATATTGCTTTTATCACCATCGTCAGTAGGCCCTACTATCACCACCATCTATTTTGCCATTATCACCATCGTCAGTTCATTTGCCAACAACTCTTTTGTCATCATCATATTCGTCATTATTGTCATTATCACTATCGTCAGTATCCTTGCCCTAACCATATAGTCTCCATCACCATCGTCGTGTAAACCGTCGCCATCATCCAACAACATTACCATCGCCATCATCACTATTAACACTACATATCATCACTTTCATTACCATCCTCCTTTTCATTATTATTATTATTAGTAGTAGTAGTAGTAGTATAATTATTGTTATTATTGTTATTGTTATTATTATTATTATTATTATTATTATTCAACTCCCTTATCGTACGCACCGCTAGAGTTAGTAAATATCACCACTTTCATGTTCATTGTCACCAGACAATATTACCACCATCTCAACACCATTACACATACATCAGTAAGATCACCATTACCATGGTAAATACGTAACCAAGAGCCAATTTAAACGACCGTATCACTGTTAAATCAAGAGTGCAGCATGTCAAATTCTGATTCCGAATATGGTTTTTATGATATTTTTTCACAGTGAATAAAATGTAAATGAAGATTGCGGATCCCTTATGGGCTTTTTGAACCATCTGGAACAAGCTGAGGCATAGTGGCGTCAGTGATTATTTTCAGCTGGTGAACATGCTCATGTATTTCTACGTTCAGCAGTATATATAGTACACGTAATACAACAAATATTCTTATTTTCAATATGGCGTTATAACAGAGCAGGCCTATTTAAGGACTGTATTGAACTTGTGGCGTTCAAGTGCTTCAGACATTACTATATAGGCCAAAAAAGTCCATCGTAAAACCGAACTTTTTCGCATTTGATGAAATGATGAAAACCATATTGGACTCTGCATTGAATGGCCTTTTCAAATGATGGGTACTTTTATTGAAAAGTGGTCTACTCTTTCTAGATTTCTACCTTTCCATTTGAAGTAATGTTCTTTTTCTAAAACGATCCTTATCATTAAAAGTTTGGAATAAGACAGAAGTCCAAAAATTGGCGCAATACTGACAAAAAATATAAGCTGTCCTCATTCTTCAGTCCAGCCTGCTTTGACCGAGAATCGAATGCAAGGTAAAGCTATTTCGTTATTGTTAACCATCTTGCTCAGGAATTTAACACTGTGTTATACAATGCCGGGGATATTTCCTGATATATAAGATTGTAAGAAGCACTGTGTGAACAACAAATGTTCTGATATAGGCGCCTGCCCATTGGCCACTTGAGGGCTGTCACCGATTATTATCATCAAGGACCCACAGGGTGCGAGAGCGCCGACATGTACAAATACCCTGTCCTATGCTGCTTTTGCACCCACTGCTCTATCGTGTGTCCTATATCTGTTGTGCGAAATGCAAGCACGTTTACCACTTGGCCAAGGCTCGTACCTTGTACATCACACCTAGAAATGTTACAATGTCTTGCCAGGAGTGCTAATATGACATTGAGTGTAAAGCCCTTACGTTGGGGTCAGAGGTCAGGCGTCCCGAATGCTCCCGAGGTGTGACAAGTGCCCGTGTACATACTGATGACTGACGGACCGCGGGTCGAGAGGCTGTGGAGCGATGGCGTTAAGAGGAAGCTTGGTCGTCGATTACCCATGGAGCCAGTGTGTGGTGCAGGAGCAAAAGCCCCTGGGTGGTCGCCAAGTCAGGCCCTCACACACAGCAATCTGACGTCCTCCTAGAAGAAAACAGCAATTCGTTTTCAGTATTTTGCTTTCGGAGACGACATGAAATGTCTTTCACTCTCGTTAACCCCTATCAACAAAACACTAGCTTATCACAGAGATTTGCATGGGATAATATAAGATTATATATACCAAGCAGAGCGAAAAAAAAACACACACGAAAATACGAAACAGGCGAACGCGAGAACTTTGAAAGACAAAGTAAAAAATAGTCATAAATGCAGCTGGTATTGAAGATTTCATCTCTAAAATAAACACGATGAGTGTAAGTTCAGCCAGATGGATGCTACGACAGAGAGATGTGATAAAACAATATATATGCTATATAATCGTAAAGGAGCAGGCATTTTGTCACCGGATTATCTTCAGTGGGGATGCAGGAACTCCGGAATAACTCAGGAAGACTTAAAGCAAGTCGTCACCAACACTGAACTCAGTGCCATACTCCGTACAGCGTATGTGTCGCTCTCTACACTCGCTTTACACCACTACCACCACTTGACAAGCTCGACTTTGGATCCTGCATGTGAGACGCATGTACGCTTGTAAATTTAGGCTTGGACTCACAACTGATGTCCTCTCGCGGACTTGCAATGTATGAATTTGTTTCAGGTCTCCTTTAAAATCGTTGCGTACTTATGTACTTAAAATAAAAAGAATGGATGTGCATCAGGTATAAATAGAAACAAAGGTTGAAAGACTTTGTATTTTTTCTGACATCTCTTCCTGCTTCACAGATTTCTGTCCAAAATTTTTGCTAGTGGTCACAGATACGCAAAGAGGAGCGACGAAAGCGGCGCATGCGCTTTAAGGTGTATTTCTCAAAACAAGTTACATATGTCTTTAACCGTCGTTTGAGTAGATAGAAAGTCGGTACCATATGATTGATATAAAATATAGGAAAACTGGGAAAATGGTCAAAGAACCTCACACAAAAAACAATTGTGTTGCATGAACACAGACCTGTGTCACATTTGAACGACTCTATCTGGTGTTGAAAGAACTGAACACAAGATATGTTGGATGTTATACACAATACTTGTTACAAAGACCTAACTTCATTTAAGTTCAACACAATTGTGTGTTTTATTATTTTTTTTTGCAACACCAAAATGTGTACTTCACATTTATTTAACACATGTTGCTGTTGAGGTAAAACATTTCTCTGTTGAACGAAAACGACACAAGTTGTGCTACATTTCAACACAAGTGTTTTTTTTATGTGCGGGGTATAAAAACTACGTGATAAAGACCAACATTAGGTTTATATGAGGTACAATTTGTTTGTCGTAAATAACGGGAAAGAAAAATTAACTTTTTTCTGTTATCTTTATGCAAGCGGAAGGCGATGTATTTCTTTACCTATAAAGAAGTTTGAAGTTATTCAGCATGTGAACTAAACTGTAGATAAGAATGGAGGAACATCACATGCTATTCTTAAACTTCTCTTCTAAACCATCCTGAATTAGTTCTTCTTTTAGATATTTTTCTAAGAAGAAAGTCCTGTATATATACGTCAAAATAGAAAGGACAAACATAGGCTACGTTTTCATGACATTAACTATACGCAACAGCACGTACCTTATTCCACCTTGATTGATATTATTATGCAGGTCACTCTGAAAGCATTTCGTGGGACGTTGACAAAGCATGGACAAGCACAATTTATTGACTTTTATTCCGCGAAAGGCAATGTGAAACAGTTTGAGAAAAAACTCCTCGGTAAAGTAACTATTTGGACCAACGCAATGCGTGGCTTATAGCTTCAGTCAACAAAAGTCATTGAATTGTTCACTTGATAACAGTTGGCAGTTTTTGACAAAATGCTTTATTTCCAATTCGGGTACAACACTGATTTATTACGTCACTGATTTATTTACTTTAGTGATGTTTATTTAACACCGTGCGTATGTTCATGAATTTTTTGACTTACAGGACGATGATCAGGTTTATCCGTAGAAGAAAAGCGTAGAGTAAGCGCCCGAGCCGAAAGTACGAGCGCTGGATTTGAACTTAGGACTCCATTGGCCACGGGTCTGATGGTCTGGGAGCCAGTTCTTATACTGACATGGGCCATGTAGTTGAAGCCAGTGTACATTGAAGCAATAGCGGTTTATATACAATAAATACAATCAGCTGATATGGCTTCGGTAAAGTGCAACTGCGCAGATTATATAGGTTATATTATTATGAAACGTTTATAGATCCTCAGCATTTACTATATTTCTCCATAAAATACTGCTATATAGATGTCGGAGATGTAATGGCCGAGCATGTTTATGAGGATAGGAAAGTTGACGGGTGAGGTCCTCCCCAACGGTTCATCACCTTAAGATTATTAGAGTGTAGTGGTTTATTGTGGCCAATGTATACACTCACTCATCGCGTAGGGGACGGGAACACCCGGGGAACTAAACCGAAGGAGGGAAGAGAATCGGCGGTTGTTTAGAGAAAGAATGCTCGGGTCTAATCGCAGAACAAATTCAATTTCTTCAGCGTCGTTAAGTGGAAATTGTTGAAGTACGCACCGATTTACGCCGTGAAAGACTTAACCGGGTCCTCGAAATCCTTAAACCTGTACGAGCCATTAGCGCGAGTTAAGCCTATGTACAGCGACATCGACACCCGATCAGCTGTAGAGTTTGCTCTTCAGACTCCCTTAAAATCGCAGACACTCAAAGAGCACCATCACCCCAACTCCCCACCCCATAACCCTGCACCGTTAATTCCCCCACCACAAGATGTAATTTTCTGCAAACCTGAGAGAAAAAGTAGATTCATGGAATAAACTTTCTGGCTCATTCACACATATTGACAAACTCGGGTATACATGTAAGATTCACATGTGGACAATATATTGAGGACGTGCCAATCTCTTTCGTGTATTAACACGTCGATGTGTTGGAGTTTAAAGCTCCATTCATAAAAGCGACCGCCATCGTATCAATGAAAAAATATTCAGTATGGCATTAAACAAAAATCAGATTAATTATGCGAGTGGGTGAGGGTGGGGGGTGATGGTTGGTGGGAAGGGGGGGGGGGGTTAGGGCTGTGTGTCTTTTCCTATGCAGAACAAATACGATTGATCTTAACACATCGTTTAACAACAGACAATATATCGTGTCAGTTTAGCTACAATGTATATGTTTTGCCAAATATAAATCCCCTATCATATGCATTACGTAGTCCAAGTTAGGATTACATTTACGTCCTAATATAGAGGATGTCTTGTGTGTAATATAGCCTATACTTATACTTACCTTACTATATATATATATATATATATATATATATATATATATATATATATATATATATATATATATATATATATTACTCACTTATCTTGCTGACTTACAAGCACGTGTCTTACTTATACAGTATATACTGCCCTAAACTACTATACTAAAAGTCACCAAACGTGGAACCAAACCCATTGTGTAACCGCTGTGGTATAAAGACATGTTGAAGTATTGAATCTCACTTTGATATTTAGGGCCAGTGTGTATACGTCTATATAGTGAATCTAAATGGGATACTAGTATATTATTGGATTAGTATACATGCCCTAAATGTCAAATATATAATACTGTGAATCATAATAATATTTTACATATATTAACATATATGTGTTTTGAGCCTGGGATATACACGTACATGTTGAACACGATGCATACGCTTGACCATCTGCAAAACTGTATATGAGGTATATGCCTGATAATTTAAGGCAACACTACATATTCTGGTCACCTCTTAAACTCACAAGAAACCTGGAATATGGTGTTAAACTACCGATGAATAACATATAATTAAATAAATCATTTATTGTTGCCAATATTAAGCAAAAACTCGAGAATGGTGAAAAGAGAGGAATTTTACCAATATGACAGCACATTTAGCTTTATTTAAAGACAGTCGGGGCACCTGTAACTTCAACGAAGGTCTTTATTACGATGGCCTGTTCGTGGCATCGAAATTTTTAATATTTTATAACGATTTATAGTATACTATACTAGTATACTATGTTGTGTTTCAATGACCTTTCGCTGATGCTTATGTTAAAAGTGAAATCATTTTGGTAAACTAAATACAATCTCAACTTGTCCTATTTTATGATAACCAGGTCGGAGAAATGGGCAACGCGGCCGGTGGCTACCACTGCACGTCTGGACAAAGGCGCACGGGTACATAGCCCCCCATAATAACGGTATCAGACTCGGTTCCTGTCGCCGACGATCGTAAACGGTTCCGACTGGATCAAGACAGTCTGGCCAATTGCTTATCTCCAGCCCCCACTGGACGAGACTGGGATCGTGGTGGACATTTCATCACTGCTAACAAAGTGGTCGGTGGAGGAGATAATTGGTGTGTTCAGCAGTGCAATGGTATCCCATTACACAAGAAATAGTTTGGGACTCCACGGCTGGTAGCACATCTAAATACAACCGTGCCGGAACCACACATCTTAAAATAAATCACTTCTGCACAGCTGATGAATTTAATTCGAACCTTTTTATCGGGTAGTGTATGAAAGGGAAAACGTAAGATTTAATGAATTTCAGTCAGGAGAAATAGTAAAAAGATTTTATTTTCTTTCCTTCTGTCTTTATTTTCGGAGATAATAGAAGTATCACAGAAAGAAAGAAAAGGAAATGTTAATGTTGATTCGATAAATGTGTGTATAATAGAATTCAAATAATTTAGCACTTGAAAGGTAATATACATTTATTACTCAAGGTCTGAAAGGTGAACAATTTCAACGACATACATAACTGTTATCTTGGAGTTTGGTTAAATATTTGATCTTTGGTATAATCGATTGAATAAGTGTAAAAGAAGAATTGAACTTTAATTTAAATATGTGTCTTTTGATGCCTCTAAACAGTCAGTCGCAACGGCATGTTAATGCATGTGTCACCTGGCATATCTATACCGTACACATTGTTGTTACACTGGATTAAATAAACAGACAAACAAACCATTCAAGAAAACTGTAGTAAATAACAAGCACGTGAACCATAAATCTTGTCCAAATTGAACTTGGATCTGTTTTTTTTAGTAGATATTGTCTTGGCACGTACCGCACTGGTATACATGTATTGTTTGCGTGCGCCTGAAAACAATGATTTATATAGGTTAGACCTATACAAGTGTGTAATTGTAGTACCTTTTACAAAATACCTTAACGTCATGCTCATTCCGAAGCTTTACACATCTCAAACAAAACCGCAGACGTTGCTGCTAAACTGTCTCTGTTTATCCAATGCGCCAGTTTTCATCGGACTTACTGGAGCATCCACAACGTTTGCACCAATTACGATGACGCATGAGCCGAGGGGCAAAGCCATTGCGGGGTAAAGGAACCAGTAGCAGTTGTTGATGGATTTGCTGCAGGGAACGGGCATATACATTCACAAATAGCGGTAGGTTTTCTCTTAATGAGGCCCCGTATGTTTGGACATGGCTTCGGTATGACCCGCTAATAACATATACACTGTATAATAGGCTTCATGGTTGATACTGACGTTTTTCTGGAAACTGGGTCCGTATATATGGTCCTAGACAAAAACATGTTTCAAACCGGCTTATATAGCTGAGGCTTGTGATGTTTTAAGGGGACCTACAGTATTTTGAATGTCTATAGGATACTATGTTCGAGTGCATTCCAGCTTTTGTACACATAAACTCTTTCAAACCATAAGTAATCTTAGGCCATTCTTTGTTGAAAAGATGACCACAGAGATAGAAGTTTTATCACCCATATTATATTAAATGTAAATGCAACTGTGGTCTTCTATATTACATGCATTCTGGCAACGTACAATGTCTAAATAATAAAGTTATCAAATACTATAGTTTATAGGCCTGCTATTATATATAAAACTCTAATTGGTTGCTTTACTGTTCGAAATATACCAACAAAACTTTTGGTAATTTATATGTTTCAAAACTGATGACACATCGGCCTCAAAACCACAAACATGATTTTCTGTAGGCCTTTCTATACATGTAGTACTGTATGTGTTCACGTTATTCGATGAAAACCTTCTACAAAGCTATATATAACACTGATTCTATCGGCCTTGACGTATATGGCTGTATTCTTATCCTTTGTCGTAAATTAATTATCATATTTGAGAGTTGATAAAAAAGAAGGAGAAAAAAAACATTCATGCAAATTTATTAAGCCGATCTTACGCAGTTCCTATCTTGGAAACTGATGCCTTACGACATGTATATACACTGTCTTTCCCATCGTTATATTTTTACATTCAAACTCCTTTTCGGCCAGCACAACCTCTAGAGCAGGTTATCACCAATGTCATTGTAAGCTTGTCTCGCCGACACTACGATCGCCTCCAAGTCTGGCGACCTTGTAATGTTACAAATTCAGCTTGTGTTTCCTCTTCAGTCCCGCTGTAATCAGGCTCGATGCAGACAGCGAGGCTGACACTAACCACTATGTGTGTATACGAAAACGACACCTTCTGATAAGGCCCCTGAATCGGCCGAATTGTTCCTCGAGCTGGTCCCTATCCTGCCAACGGCTTACTTATCCCAATGCCCGCACCTCCATCACCTCTAACCCAGGACCGTCTACAGACTGCACCGGATGTGAAAATCTTTCGTGTACGATTATACGGGAAAACAAAAAAAATAAATAAATAAATAACCGCTTTGATAAAGAACTTGATTTCATTGTTACATGCGATGGCCTAGTCCTTAGTGAAGAAATCAACTGTTCTTCTATAAATTTTCATGGCAAAGCTGTCGCATTGAATGGCTTCTATCACATGGTGGCATTATCGCGTTTTCTAATGGCCCCTTTAAATCATACTACATGTACTACACAGGCTTTTGCAAAGACAAACCTCAGCTCTCTGCATTGGACTGTACGTCCAGATGAGGGGGCGTTCCAGTTTAACGGGAGGCCAATCAGAGTGTAGCTTTCCAAAACAGAACCGCTGATTGGATGTCGTGCCCCAGTGACGTCGTCCAGAACGGAGTATGATATACTGGGCGTAACTGAGCTCTGTATCTCCACTTTCACATTGCATCTTCTCATTCAAATAGATATTCGACCTTAACTGAGTAACTGTAGTACATCCTTAGTGGACTCCTGTTACCAGTGCCGCTATAGGGGGTAGGGCGCAGATGTTCCTCGCTCCTAGCTGTCTCTGTATTTATATCACGACTCCGTGTATCCAGTCATTCGCTCAGTCGGTGCTACTATAGAAGTAGCAAACCGTCGAATCGGACTTGTCAACACTCTCCACAACTGGACTGTATACAGAGCAGAACCAAAACCCTGAGTGGAGGGAGGTATATATCCTTCGTATTATAGCTAGATATCTACATCGTGCTGTGTGAGTTTGTAAACGTCCCCGGTTGAAGACGCTGGGTTGAGAAATCGTCAAAGAATTGGGCCAGGGACTTTCAAGCTGCAAAAAAGGACCGTATGTGAATAAGTTGTCAGTTGAGAGTATTCACCATGAGTATCAGTGTGGGTGGTTATGGGCAGGGGTATGTCCACCCGGGACCCCTAGCGCACGACTTCTACGCCCAGTACCATCAGCCTCGCTATACGGACCAAGGGGACGGGACATACATCTCGAACTGGATGATGGCAAGCCGTCAGGACATGTCCCTCTCCCCTGGGGGGTCCCCTTATGCCATGGTTAACCCAGGCTCCCCCGGGGAGTATACCCAACATATATCCTACGATACAGTAGATGGACAGATAAGAATGCGCTGTGTAAAACGCCGAGTGACAGCCAACAAGAAGGAAAGGCGACGAACCCAAAGCATCAACACGGCATTCGCGTCATTACGAGGCTGCATTCCCAACGTTCCTAACGACACGAAACTTTCCAAAATCAAAACTCTTCGCTTGGCCACAAGCTATATATCATATCTTATGGAGGTACTTTCTAAAGATGACCCGAAATTGGCGGAGGCGGGATTCAAAGCAGAGTTAGCCAAAAGATCGGATAAGAAAAAAGAGGAACAGGTCAGTTAGACTTATTGTCATTTATAATGATATAAAAAAAACTGGACGTTGTTAATATATACTGAACCAAAAGCATGGCTACAAAAATTGGTGGATTCACAAGAACCAAAAGCAACCCTATATAGTCGCCCTGGTATATTCAACAGAAGGCTTAAGCATCCACATTTTGTATAATGTTCAAATTTGGTTTTATATCTTAATCTATAGTCTTTTTTATGTAAGTTGTTAGGACGATAATTACAAGTAAATGCATGGTGTGCAAAAAGATGGTGTGTGGTTTATATGTACTCTGGATAAAAAGTTTAACATTCTGCTTAATTCATAGGAAGGGACACACATTACATAATATATAGATTTCTATCCAAATGTTACTTAGTGTTCACAATTTGATTTATTTCTAGCTGTGGGTGAGGCTTAAAGCAAATAGGTACAAACTAGTTGGGCAACTTGGATGTTGTCTGTGTATACTGGACAGAAAGTAACTTTATAATCTTGGTATACAGATTCACAAGAAGGATGAAACACCACAAAGCTGCAGATATCCATCCAAATTGTATTTAATGTTGAACATTTGTCTTGTTTCTGTATTTTGTTTTGTTTTTGTTTTTTTTTTTTTTGTTTTTTTTTTTGGGTAAGTTGGAAGGACAAATAATTAAATGAACGGCCAGATCACAGTGGCTTTACCATGACTTTCCGTGTGTGCAATTTTAAGCTCTGCATTGCACATGTTGGGAGATATACCCTAAGAATTGGGATATAAGTAATTCCAGATTTTCTTTGACCTCATGCCATTAAGAAACTATACATTCTTGGATAGTGGAGTGTACTTCGTATACGCGTAGACCTATATACTGATACACATGGGGGTTCGTCCGCAGAGAGAATTCACGCGAGAAATCCCTAGAGCGATGCTTAGCTATATATCTGTTCATCTATGAATGTAAAGCTAACTCTGGCGCGAAAGGATAGTTCCTGATAAATGTAAAAATTATGACAGCGGCACGCGCTAAAATAATTGAATACCGCTATATCTGAGTGTGTATCAAATAACAAAATGTATGTAATACATATGTATGTATGCGGTAGATATATGCGCAGGGGTTAAATAAATATATGACATGCAAGCGTGTATATTACATACAGTACCTCCCAGAAGAACATGAGAAACCATGGTCTTATGAATGATTAATAAAATGCAAAAATTAGACATAAAGGACTAAGGATGGTATAGGTCTTTCCAAGAAAATATTGCTGTTAATGAAAATGGAGGAAGATAATGTATACTGAAAGATTTCATGACGTGGATATTTGTTCTGAGCATTTTATGCAGTCTAAGAACCTATTAATGTTCTCATTAGGTGTATTTTGGTGCAGCCTTTTTCACTTAGGTGTGGCTTATCTTATACACGACCGGTGACGGAAAATAACTAAGAGGCCCTGAAAAACATGAATGAAATGGTTGCTTACTTTCCGTGACAGCACTTAGTATACTAGTATATTTTAATGGTAAAGAGCCTTTAGTAAATGCTTTCATTTCATATCATTTTTAGTTTAAACATAGTGAGTCAGTAAGAGTATCTATGTACATATTTACGTACATTTGGTGTATATATCTAAGTATGAATGCCAAAGTGGCCATCACTTTTATTACGCCACGTTTTACGGGAAATACAGTCATAACATCCCCCCGTTGCCTTCTGTCCCTCAGAGCCCATGCAAGTCCCGCCACGTGCCTTGCAAGCTCACATGCATGCAGCCCCAAATGTCATGAACAAGATTCATGTTTCACTGTTATTTCGTGTTTTTTATGTTGTTTAAGATGCGAAAAATTCAAATACGTATGTAACGCTGGTTTATATACTGTGTTAGATACCCGAGCCCAGGGGGTTATTCAACAACACGTCATTTGTTTTAGGAAAACAGTTGTTTTTCAGCGAAAATACTTTACCCCACGGAGAGACCGTAATAACTTCTTTTTTTCTTCCTCCCGAAAAGATTATTTACTGTGCACAAAAAAAATTCACGCATATGCATGAGCGAATGCTAAGCAGCCTTACCCAGCTGAATTGTTTAACCGTTAGACTTCCAGATTATATCATGAAGACAGATAAACTCTTTTGTTGTTTTTGAAGAGGTCGTGAATTGAATCCGTTGTCACTTTGATACTCAAAAAAAAACAAACAAAAGTGAATTCGTCATTCATATAGTGTCACACTATTAATAACTGTTTTATGAATATTGTTTGAAATGGTTTGGTCTATTAAACCAGTTTGTATTGCTGTGCTTTTATCGTCTGTCATTATCTAAAATTCGCCAACAAGAGACGTTTAGATATCTGGATGAATTCTACGGAGAGGAACCACGTTTTGAAGGATGAACGCAACTGAGAAATCTTGAGATATAACGTCGTTCTATAGTGCGAGATTTTTTTTTATCCGATTCTGTAAAATTAATTAAATTAACTTTACTAAGGTATCAAGTGTAAGCTACCGGATAGACAAGAGACCTACTACCAGAATTCTCCACAATTTCCTAATTTACTCAGAGGCAAAAATGCTCCAAAAGTTGTAGTAATGGATCATCGGGGGTGGGGACGAAGGTTTGTTGGGGGAGGGTGTCTACACTTACCCGGTAAGCCACGCGTGATTGCAAAGGACTAAACTTTGAGAAATAGTCATTAATTGGCGGCGACCTGTAGCCTTCAGTGCAGTGTAAACTTCCTGTACACGACATTGGATAACGGTACATGAGACCGAGTCTTATAGCTTCACACGGCCAGTCTCATACTACCGGCCTCCGTAGTTCACGGATACCATTAAACAGAGCGTAAAGAGAAAACGTTTACGACCCTGCCCGGCGGGACGGGACAATCCCACTCTCTTCTTGAATTTCACTACCCTGTAATTAATGACGATAGCATCTTCAGCGTGTCTCCCTGTATGTCAATTGTAGGAAAGCAGTCGTCTGTTGACATGATCATTTCGTAATGTTTTCAAACTGCTGCAGGAAATACGGGTAAACACTGATTGTTGAAGGCGTGAGAAAATGTGAAGCGTCTTATCTGAAAGTAGAGCAGTTAATGCTGATATTTTGGAACGATCTTTATGCTCTGCTGAGTGGAAGGTTCTATTTCCATTTCTGAAAGGTATAAGCACTTGTACTGATGGGGTTTTTTTTGGCATGTCTTGTACGCTTTTTCCTCTCCATGGGCGTATTATTTTATGCAAGTACATGTACAAACACATTTGCTGACATTTTTACGATCATCTTTATTATCACAGAACGCTCATACTTTTTGACTTAAAGATATGCTCACTCTTGTATTTTTTTTTATAACGGTTTTATTATATGCTGAGTGAAAAATTCTAGTCATGTGCTTTGAAGATACAAAAAAAGCTTCCCCAGACACTTTTTGGGGAAGATTCTGCTTGCCCGTAGAGACATGGTCACCATAACAGGTAAAGTTCTATAGTTTTAGAACGATTTTTGCTGTGAATACAACGAAAGTCTTCCCCAGACACTTTTGGGGAAGATTCTGCTTGCCCGTAGAGACATGGTCACCATAACAGGTAAAGTTCTATAGTTTTAGAACGATTTTTGCTGTGAATACAACGAAAGTCTGTATTGGTATTGTCTTAATACATTGCATAAATCTCGCTCGCTTGCAGAAATTTCGTTAAACACACCTTTATACATCATATTTAACATTTCCGGTAAATCGCATTTCTTTATAACGTTTCATCTCAAAACAGGGATAGTTATACGAAAAGGCGTTGTTAAGAACATCTCAAGATTTATGATAAAGGATCTTGGTCTGTATGTACATTACTAAATCCATCTATAGTTGGAGTCAAAATTAATACCAGACTTTCATATTTCATGTTATCGTAAATGTTACCATAAGGAAACAAACTTTCATTTTTCATTAATCAAAATAACTGTTCTTGTAACAAATGACAATGCATGTGTATGTATATGCCCCTATACATGAGAACGCGATATGAGTTATTATATGAAAAACGGATCAAACGGAGGTACTTGGGTGGGATTCCCTTTTCATATTTCTATGTGAAATTGGAATTGCCTATGAAGGAAATTGGTGATCTGACACTCTCTGTATTCATAGCTGCACGTAGATATTGCCGAATTTTGCCTATACCACAAACTTAACACAGTATTCAGGAAACGGATATGGTGCTTGGATCAACAGCTTCGTACGGTAGGGATGTTTTTTTTTTATAACCTCGTATTTTACAAGCGTACACAATTCATCCTGAATTCATCCAGAGTTTTTCCTGTACAACATGTTGCACTGAACAAAACTAAATGTAATTTTGTTATATACATTCTGACTGAATCTTTCTTCGAGGTTTACTATCTTCACCAATGAAAATATGCAGCTATCAATCACAAATGCGATAACTACAACTATTGAGCGAATGTCTACATCTATTGAGTGCATACTACATCACCTGTCCTTTATACTCTAATTAGGAACATGTGTGACAAAGATTTCCTTCGCATCTCCAGCGCTTTCTTCTCTCTCTGCAAATAGTTTCAGTACCGTGGAAGTTGGCCAAAGTTTAAGGTAAAATGACTAGATCGAAATCGCAATGCTAATAGCTTGATCTTTATCCTGACAGTGTAGAGTGGTCCGGTAGAAATGCTGCTCGATTTCGGACAGAATGTTTAGGTGCTGGCGACCACCCGTGGCTCCATTACCCTCATCTCCCAGTCTGGGGCCTAATTAGACCGGTGACAGACTGGAACCACCGAGAACTGTTAGCGTCACAAGATACCAGATAAGTGCCCGACGCCCGCTTCCTTGAGCCGAGCGATTTCGGGTCGACAGACTCCTCGCGAACTGGACACGGATGATTTGCCGCGAGATGACAACTTTGTGGCAGGAATCCTACACCCCAAAAATTCATCTGTTAAAGTTAACAGAAAGTCTGTTGTCTATGTAATGCTAGAATGTATTCTGTTATTATAACGCAATATTCTGTCATAATATCCCGTTGGTCTGATAGAATGGTTATGTTGAATTGATAGAATATGTGTGTTCTATTTAACAGAATAACATGCTGCAGTAATATAATACATTCTAGCATGACTCAAATAACAGACTTTCTGCTAAATTTAACAGATTATCTTTTTGAGTTTATGTACTGTACCGTCATCTCGCGCCACGCGGCGGCAAGGCCTTCCGAGGGTAAATCATGCAGCAGTTTCCCCCACATGATGTTTTTGTTTGTTTGTTTGTTTGTTTGTTTATTCCAAAAGGATATATGAAAACGCATAAAACGATCAGTTATGCTGATTGCAGCTGAAGAAGGAAGGAAAAGCTTTATTGCATCTCCTCGCGTTCGTTTTTTCCGTGCAGTATATACAGATCGTCTTCAGTCGGCTGAATTCAGAATATAGGCTATCATAAAACAACCGACGGTTTTAACGAAACCAAATTCTAAACGAATTAGTAATAGCCATACTCAATGATTTTACGACCTAAATATAGTATAAATACTGGTCAAGTTCTGAAAATTGTTGACAAATATTGATATTCGTGAAACCGGAGAGACACGGTACAAGTTTTCTTTTAAAAATAGTGTTTTGTGTCTATTCCTGCCTTTCTTTTACTGAAATTCTTTTACGCTTTTATTGAAACATTGTCACCAGCAAAGAATATTTTTGGTTGAACTGTTATGTATTTTTGTATTCATAAAAAAAAAAACGATGCCCATGCCATTTTTAATAATAAATCCAGGTGACATGAATTTTGGTAAAAATGTTTTTTTTTTTTTAAAGAAAAGAACAATTAAGCTTCAGCAGACTTTGTGTATTTCTGAAAATTTTGCATTTTAGAATGTTTGTAGAAAGTTTGCCATATCATGTGCGGTATTACATGATGTAGCGGTAGGAAGAATATTATCTGAAATGAAATTGTTCATTTGTTGTGGAATTATAAATGTATGAATGAAGCCTTCAGTGCTAATTCTCCAGGGCTGCATGTATGCTGCACATATCTACATGCGATCAGGCAATGTGCTGTTGTTGAATTAGAGACGTTTTGGTTTCATGTATGAAGCTTTTGTGTCTGGCGAAGAGAAAAAGATAGTCTATATATTACAACACTTTCTTTCTCACGGCAGTTGAATGTCATCGGTTCTCACAGCCCTGTAAACTGTTTGGAATTGTTTGCACATATATGAAAAAAGGGAAGTGTGTATTTTGTTCCCAACATAAAGCATTATTTACGTATACACAGTTTGAGTTCGGAGTATAGCCTCAGGATCTCTCTGTAAATGCCGTAATCACAGGTAATACTATATGCCAGGTTTAATGTGATTCAAATTACATTGAATCGGTTTTCAATTTTATCTGCAGACGATTGCAGGACTAGTATAATGATTGGCACATGGTCTTCTGCAGAGCAACCCGTCTGTTCACATGTCGTATAATGGCGGCTGGCGATGGTGATCAGAGTTTGGTCATTAGAGGTGTTATCGCGTCTCGAGATCAGTCTCTGGCTTCTTCCCCAGCTAGTATATAAAGCGTGAGGGTGAGGGTGAAGAAATACGTGGCTACGGAACAATGGGTGTGTGAAAAGCACATTATACACTAACTGACACACCCAGTATTGTAGCTACACAATTACGGTTCTTTCAGCAGAACTGATACAAAACCACGTTACAATAAGACCAGTCGTTTTTGGTACGTGTTATCAGTTCCGTCAAAGAGAACCGTTCTTTGGTGATCAGCTACAGTATCGTGCACGTCGTGAAAAGGGAACGATTGGAGCGTCAAACCCACTTTCTTTTCTTCTGTAAACTGGACTCTTACAAAATAATTGCTCCAGTAAACCACAGGGAAAATTTATCTAATGACCATTTTCACGGTGGCATCGAAAGACTTTGTGAAAGATTTATTTGTGTTGTGTATTTGGTTGTGGTATGAAGCCGTACTCAGTGATAAAATTTTATTTATGGAAGAAACGGGAGTGCCAACATCTGTTTATAGGTTATTCATGAAATTCCCCACATCATGTACACGATATTTTGGTAGAAAACAATTAGTGATCTTCAGCGAATAGTTTGATAAGGATTCTTGTATGGTACAGAACGTTTTGCATTTTGTTGATTGATTTATTTGTCAATATTTCTACTATATCCGAGTGATTGTTTTGTTGAAATATAAACTTTAGCTAATAGTACTATATGATTTATGAACATGGACCTATGGTTTATGAACATCAAATTCCTGGGCCGCTTTTGGAGTATCACGTAAATAATTAGTCAGCTAGCCACAATCAGTCAGAAGTTCCCGTCCAGTTGTCCAAGCATCTTTGAAATAATCATAACAAAGTAATGAATACTCTACTATTACGTCCTCGGAGAGATTTTTGATTCAATTTGGCTAACAATTTATTTTCATCAGTTTGAACGAATCAATACAGTTCGCTGAGTGTTTTCCCAAATTACGGCCTTGGCGGTGATTAGCCATATCGCGGGTCACCCGTGTGCCTCTGAGGGTGACCCCCTCCAGCCTTCGGCTACGTCACATCCAATCTGATCTCCAATACCTAACGTCCTAATGATCCAAATGCCAAGGATTGTCTATCGAGGGTTTAGCACAACGAATTAACGCCTTTTTAATACAAATGAATGAAAAGTAAAGACAGAATGCTGAGCACACTTACCGTATCTGTTTTCAATCTTATGTTTTAAAACTTGTTATAGAAATGGTATCGTTAAACACGTTAAATCTAACCCTGTAGGTCATCCCAGAGCGCTTCCCGTGCAGTGGAGGACTTAAACAATTAACTTCATTATCATCTGATACTTAAGGAAACATTATTGGCTTAATATAATTAATAACTAATTACTAAGTGTTTCCGTAAACTGCTCTACTGTTACAAACATTGTTTCATTGATGAGTTTAGAGTCCGGGGAATCAAAATGGCTCCAATTAACTTGGGGTTTTATTGTAGTTAATTCTGACAGGCATTCATAACTTCAAATTGGAATTCCCCTGGCACCATCTATTGGGTGCGTGTGTGTATTGTGACCCTGTGGATGCACATCTGACTCTTTTTTCTCTGTCACCGATATCTCAATATTCACATTTTACAAATCGGCCGGCGGGTAATTGCTGGTTACAACCAGTCGCCCAGCTAGGGTTTCGACTGGTGGAACGGCTGTACATCTGGCACAATTTCCGCTGCAAGGGTCCTCCGCAAAATGCATGGTCTTCACTCAGGGTCGCGTGTATGGTTTATGAAACCAGCACTTCAGACATGTGTCTGAAACGTTTGTATAGACTTAAGGACAGGCATTTTATGCTGTCTTTGTGTGAAAATCAAACAAATGCTGTCTGACTCTATACTATCCAGTATATGAATTAATACGGCAGAGCTGCTTTCACGCGCTTTATATATACCTAAATGAGTGGAGTAAACCATCGTTTTTCTTACCTAAATGACCAAAGTAGACCATTGTTTCCTTACGTTATTATCTATACTACAATGAGTAAGTAGGCAATTGTTTCCAGTACGCTATTATCTACGTAAATGAGCAAAGTAGACCATTGTTTCCTTACGCTATTATCTATACCAAAATGAATAAGTAGGCAATTGTTTCCAATACGCTATTATCTACGTAAATGAGCAAAGTAGACCATTGTTTCCTTACGCTATTATCTATACCAAAATGAATAAGTAGGCAATTGTTTCCAGTACACTATTATCTATATAAATGAGTGAAGTAAACCATTGTCTTGTTACGCTATTATCTATACCAAAATGAGTAAAGTACAGAATTTTTGTTATATTATGCTTAACCATATGTAAATTAAACAATTTAAGATATTAAATCCACTAATAGAGCTAAGGCAACTTACTCTAAAATAAAAAATCACACCATCACTGTAAATAACGCGTTTGTTATAAGACATCATTCGTGTCATTTTTCCCACCAATCAAAAGACAACAAGTTTGACAATTAAATAATGTATCTGATGTGTTTTGTGTTTGTTTGACAGAATAGCGAATAACATTGTAATAGTGTATATATATATATAGTCAAGACAAACCAATAGTTATTGTATCATATTACCGAGACTATTCTATATTTGACAATTCCGATGAATGAATAATTATGACATATGAACAAATTATAGTTTGAATGTGATTTCCTGTGGATAAATCAATTTTTTGTGGTGATATTGTCAAGACAAACCGGTAGTTATCACACGATATTCTCAAATTTAGTCTGTAACGGACATACAGCTGTAGTCAAATCGTTCATTACGATCTGATTTTATCAAGACAAATTGATAACTTTATCAAGGTATTATGCAGACGAAGTGATAATCGTAACAAGATATTGTGAAGACAAATTGATAATCATAACAAGATACTGTCAAGACAAAATGATAATCATAACAGAACATAGTGAAAACAAATCGATAATTAAAACAAGATATTGTGAATAGAAATTGATAATTGTGTAATTATAACAAGATATTGTGAAGACAAAATGTGATTTTGTGAAGACAAATTGATAATCGTAACAACATATTATCTAGACAAAATGATGATCATAACAAGATATTGCCAAGATAATTTTATAACATATTTTTTCAAAACAAATCGAATTTGTGAGATATGTATATGTGTTAGAAATCGATGGCTGTGACATGATTCTGTATAAAAATCGATAACTATAGTGACTATAGTGAGTTGTAATTTAATTATATACACGTCGGCAATCATCAGTGTTTATACATGCTCGGTGCGAATGTGCATATCGCCATGTCTTCTTTAGTTGACCGTTATGTAAAAGGTAATGAACCGAGACAAGTGTCATTTTGACTGGTGAATTCATTAATAAACCGCGGCATTTTAGACGTTCCTTTCACGCGTAAATATATATATATATATACTTATATATACTCAATTTATGTATAAGTAAAGAATATGTTATTAAAACTTCTGGGATTGTTCAGGGATATATTTTTAGCTTCAAGTACTTTTCAAGCTGCTTTAACTGCACAGCGTGAAAATTGTAAGTGAGAATTATTGAATATTAAGTGCTCGTCATTATAGGGTCTCTATTTTGTAAATATTCCGTGTATAGTCCGTGTATAAATATATATACGACCTTCAAACTGGGGCCATCTGCCAACAAAGTGTGAGGGATTGTTTTTTGAATGAAAATGGATAGAAAGGTTATCATTTCGAGGCAAAGCTGACACTAATGTTATTACCCTAGTCACAAGCTTTCTGCGTCATCTAGAGCTATAGCAATATTTACACTGAGAACGTCAAGATGTTATACAGCCTGAATGTTTCAGATCAATTACATAGCTGGCCAATTTGTTATGAATTGAAAACCTTTGATGGATCTTCAGTATATGTGGAGAAAATCTAACGGTGTGCGCGTTGAGCTGTATAAGATGACCGTTATATACACCTGTCTGCGCATGTGTGTGTGGCAAGGAAGCAGAACCTTTGATCTGTTCGGAATGCCGTTACAGTTTTCACACCTTTCTTGTGTTCATCCACCGCCTCAGGTGATCACGATTTAACTTCCGACAAGCATATAGGTATATATGAAAAGAAAAAAAAAGAAATTCCTTATAACGTGTAAAGGAATTTTCCCTTGGGGGAAGTTTAGGTGATATGCGTGGAGCGATATACCTCGAATTGCTGATATATATGTATGTATATATACTTGTAGAAACTCATTTAGACCTGAAAATTTAATTTAAAACAGGAATGTGTTTCAAAATCTGATGACAGGATTTCGGTGGAAATCTAATGTACTGGTATGCATGACAAAATCAGCTGTTTCATTGTATATTCTCGCATGACTGACGGCTTTAGACATTCTTAGCATACGCTGCAAATTCCGCTCACATTTCAGTTCGTGTCTATAGCGGTAATATAAATAAACCCTAATTTGATTTGTATTTCAATATTGTGCTTTCAAACTGTTCCATTAGTCCTATTAAGTCACATTTTGTATGATATTTTAAAGGCTTTGATATACAAGTTTTTGAATTTCCTGGTACTTATATTAAAGTCCATCGTATTCAATAATATATACATTGGGAATTCATTTGAAAGCCCATAAGCATTTTATATATTGCAATAGATTAGCATATATAAACACATTCATGTTTGAAAATCATTTGAACTTACAAGATATTATCATGTAATAATGACACAAGGTTTTACATTACATACATTTACATATCGTTAGAAATTCCATGTCAAAACCTACATGTATACACATTTCGTCAATATGTCATGTTATATGTGAAGTAAAAAATGTAAATTATTTGATTCATTTGACGTTGAAGAGGATATAAAAATTACATCACACATGTATGTGTGTATATTATAGTCTTTGTCTCATGAACAGCTCTAATGAACAATCTGAAGGGCATATACTCCCATAAGGTTATGGGAAAGGAGTTTAGTGTACCAATATGACTACTATACCCCTTGTATGTTACTCATGCTGACTTCCTCTTCGGTCGTACGTCCGGGGGTCTGCCACAACCTGCGGATGGTCACGAATGTCCTCCGGTCACTGCCCGGTTTACTAATGCTGTCCACCGTCGTATAAGTGAAATATTTCTCAGTTCGGCACAAAACACCGATCAAATAAATAAATAAATCCTTTTATGTTAAGATATAAATTTATTTCCCTTGTATATAATAGGTGCCTTTTGTTCTAAAAACTAGCTGTGTACATAAATTTAAAATTCACAGTATATGTATTCGAAGACTATAACCGGCAATACACGAAGGAAAAGTGCTTTCAAAACGTTTAGCCCCTTTTTTGTCAATTCTATTTTCAGTTTTTTTTATTAGCTTCATTTCATAATAATAGACATCAAAATATCCATGACTCATTTCTCGTTTGACTTTGAAAAGGTTAATTTTCCCAACTCCTTCACTTCCTTGAGCAAAAGCTTACTTCGCAGTACACGGTATACTTAAGCTTCACGACGTATAATAGCTACTGTGGTAATAATGGAATTTGAAAAGTAGGAGATGTGTTGAGAAGAGGGAAAATTGTAAACATCATCGTTAAACACAGGTGTTCAGAAACTCGAGCTTCCTTGACAAGTTGCCATTTTAAGTAAGCGTGACTTGTGAAAGACTGAGTGGTTGACACAATATCAAAACATGCTGATGACGAACGTCCATGGCTAGTCTATAACGGGAACAAAAAGAAGAGGATGGACCAAAGAGCTTGGCCGTAGTATAACGGAATACCGTTATTTAGGAACCGATGTGCTCCCGTCATTCTGTATGCGTGAGACGAATGACCGTGCGTCAGAGTTAATTTCATAAAACCGTTGTGATGCTTTTTGAAAAAGACTGTGTTCTGTAATTCGACGTTCATAAATGACATGGACGGCATTTTTGTTATTTTAGGAAGAACGCCAGGAAGCCCTTGTTTATAATGTTTTGCCAAATGGCACTTTAAGCAAGATGTCGTGACTCCAGATCTGCTGTCGTCTAGTATTAGACGAGAAGGGGTTTTTCAAACAAAGACCATAGTTCTTAAAAGAGAAAAGTGGGGCCTTCGTATGAATTCGAGACAAATTCATATGCTCAGCGTTCTTAGTCCAGAAATTGTAAATTTATCCATATTTTCATTTCATTTAACAGTATTTTTCGCCCACTTTAGAATATTTAACTTATATATGACGGCGGTCAATATATAGGTTTATGCGGACAGATGAAAACGGGCTGAAACCACAGGTGAACTACCGCACCTCGCAATGTAGGTACATGACAAACCTTCTGACTTATAGCAGGCTGAAACCACAGCGAACTACCGCACCTCGCAATATAGGTACATGACAAACCGTCTGATTTATAGCGGGCTGAAACCACAGCGAACCACCGCACCTCGCAATATGGGTACATGACAAACCGTCTGACTTATAGTGGGCTGAAACCACAGCGAACCACCGCACCTCGCTATATGGGTACATGACAAATCGTCTGACTTATAGCCGCAACCATAGATAGATTCGAACATCTTTGACCATGTATGCATTCAGGGCGTTTCTACTGAGAACACTTACAGTTCATCTGATCATGCACCAGAATTGATATACCTGAAAGAATAACGCGAAATATACGAATATTCAGTTTATCAGATACGTGTGTCAAGGAAAGTGTTAGAACATTCCAAATTCTTAAACAATTGATTTCACATCTACCTAATTAAAAAGAAGCAGAGAATAAGCAACCTTTCCATATTTGTGTACAGCAATTCCATTAACGTAATTGGTACAAATATAAGGGCTTTAATTTCTTTCTGATTTGCGGTCAGCAGGATTGGTGTTGGGGGTTCTTGGTGCCAGGCTGGTCAAAGGTCATGTGGTGAATATTCGGTAATTCTCTCTTGGATTTGACCCCACTTCCGTTGTTTCCGCCCTAAGACAAGTATGGATGTTTTCTAGGCTCTTGTGACATACGATTTACGTAAGACTTTCTCCACGTAATATTTATTTATTTATTTAATTGGTGTTTTACGCCGTGCTCAAGAATATTTCACTTATACGACGGCGGCCAGCATTATGGTGGGTGGAAACCGGGCAGAGCCCAGGGGAAACCCACGACCATCCGCAGATTGCTGATAGACCTCCAGGTAATAAAATCGAAGCCTATGATGACTGAATACATCAGAGGAATAAATAGTCTTGTCGTAAGTATAAGATTCGTGTGAGGTCTTTGGGGTTTATATAGATATCATTGGGAAGAGGGCACCTGTAGTCATATTTTCATTTTCATTTTCGAGACACGACGCACGTGTAAAATACGACCGACACATTTGGTACAAGGAAAAAAAGAGCTGAAAAGAAGTTCGAGGTTCGTTAGATATCCTAGAGAGTTTGATAGAGTATAGCGAAACCAGGGTCCGGGCACGTGTCAGAGTGACGGTGTATCCGTGCCCTCCCCTGGGGGTGAGGCTGAGGTTGTAAGGGTGATGGGTGCCGCCTCTCCCGCCGTGACGAGCAGGAGATAAGGGGCACTTCCCGCCGAGCACTCGGAACCTACCACTGACCCATCCTTATAACATATTGTTGCTGGGGTCTCGGAGACACGAAGGGACGGGGTTGGCACGCATTTACAAGTTTGACAACGGATCGTTTTTCCCCACGTCAGAAACTTGATACAGCCACATTTCCCGTCCAGTAATGTTCTCTTTTCCCACAATCAAGTCAGGATATCCTACAAACCATATTTTTTTTTCTACTAGACAAGCTTCTTATGTATACATTTATTATATTTTTTTAGGGTTAACGGGATTTTTTTTGTATGTTAAAATATAATATGTTTATAGCGGCACAAGAAACATTCTTAAGGCGTTAATGGTCATGTCGGTGTAGTATCACTCTTGGAATGAAGCAAGTAAATAATGGGGCGGTGTTTCACGCCTAAATCAGCCGTATGTCTGCGATATCACCATACAGCGAAATTCCTACAAAACTACTACCCTTAGGCAGAGAACCGTAGCGTCGGTGGTCAATCCGTCGGTAGGTTAGTACGCTCTGGGTGGAAAGAGTACTACAAAACTAGCTGAACTTGTTGAAATTCCCCAAACTGCTTCCTTTGGCGTACACATTGAACCTTCTTTACTGACATGGAACTTTTCTCGTTAACCGTCTACAAAATTTAAAAGCTTTATTTCACCCGAAATATAAGATGAAGAAGGACTATTTTTTTTACAATTCTTATAATTTTTTCCAAAGTGTATACATAACTATTGAATATGAATATGAGCACTTCGTCACCAAACATGCATAATGAAATACTTAACCACAAATCTTCCAAAATCTTTTGCATTACAAATGACTTTGCTACTGGCACATTAATACAATTGAGTTCTTACATGTTTTGATTGATTGATTGGTGTTTTACGCCGTACTGAAGAATGTTTCACTTATATGACGGCGACCAGCATTATGGTGGGAGGAAACCGGCCAGAGCCCGGGAGAAACCCACGACCATGTGCAGGTTGCTAGCAGACCTTCCGTCCTGCAACAAGGAGGCACATTACATGCACTCTAAGGATTCCTTCGTCGTCATAGGACTGAAATATTGTTAAGTACGACGTTAAACCCCAAACACTAACTCAACCCACTCACTCACTCACTCCATGTCAGTATTCATCACATATGGAAGACGTATTGTCTTTCTTTGTTCCTTTGCATCTACTTATTCAGATAGATGAATACCATGTGCACAATGTTATCTAAAGGGAATGGTGGTTATTAGGACCTAGAACTGTTCTGATTTAAGTCCTAATTTAGCAAATTTGCATTCCTTTATTTAACAGGCGCTTACAATGTTTACCATGCAATATCTTTTAAGGCAATTGGTCATAATTTTTAAAATTTCTTTGATAGAGTAGGTCATGTAAACTGCGGTGGTTATGCAACTTTTTGGGCATTTCATAAAATATTACCTTGTCCATAAACAATAAGGTTTATTCTGAACGATTGCCTTGTTTTCATTCATATTTCCCTACTTCTTACATCACCTTTGGTGTTGCATATAATTCTTCAAGTGCAACTGCATGCATGATTGGACTTTCTTACTTCCTGTTTAAGACCTTATATCTGGCATAGTTGTCAGACATATCATCTGTGGCTTATCATATTAATAATGATGCGCTACAGATGCCAAGATGGTAAATCATATTTTTTTCTTTTTTTCTCGTTGCAGACGTCTGCTGGTACAGAACTTAGTCCATCCGAAAAGAAAACCAAAGGTCGAACGGGTTGGCCTCAGCACGTGTGGGCCTCTGAATTGAAACAGTAAAGCCCGGATTCCCTGCTTGACATAACGACAATATAGGACTATACACACTGAAACGGCAGCCCAGCGTCCGGACATCACTTTCCCGATATTTCCCGAGCCGCTGTGCATTGGTGTAAGGGTGCTTTGGGACACCCAAGGTGTATGTATACATTTGTGTGCACAAGTGTGAAAGGATCGCCATAAGGGTGCTAAGTGAGGAACCTACATGAGGGTTTCAAGGACATTGCGTAATTGACGGGCAATGATCATAAGAGTGTCAATAAACATTCGTTTAGGTATAAAGGAGGCTCCACCATAGTGCAAAGTAAAGACCGCGAGGGTGTCAAGGGAATGGGGATTGCGCGTATATAGGTTGGAAGATGTCTCAATATATATATATATATATATATATATATATATATATATATATATATATATATATATATATATATATATATATATATATATATTCAGAAGAACCCTTTCAGGAATCAGGGGCAAGGTTCACAGACATATATGTGTACAGCACCATCAACAACATTTGGGGGCAGAATGGTGCCGGTTTTACATTGGACAGTACAGAGGCTGTGACATTAGATTGGTGATCTCTGCCACACAATTAATGGAATCGTAAGGATTAATCAAACTGTTTGCTGTTGTAATTCTATAGACATTTCCAGGCCGCATCCGCTCCATCCGGGTACTTTCCCTGACATACTGTCTTCATTATTCCCCAGTCAATCGTTAATCGGAACTTTCTAACGGAGCGCCACAACAAGGAGATGAATGCTACATACCACAAAAAAGCTCCGCTGTACAGTGGCGTGAAATCATAGAAAGGTTTAAACATTATGATTTATGCATTAAGTTTTGCAGGCATTTCTGCGTTCTAATATATATGTATCTATATATTTTCCGGTTTCCATCAAACATACCTCTCCAAACATTGCATATGTAGTGGATGGATTCCCTGGCTGGTTTTCTACATTGTTCACCTCGTTGTCTGCTATATATACTCTCTCGTCAGCTTTACTGAGTCTGCAAGCTCTATGCATTGCTGTTTTTTTTTTTTTTTTTTTTTTTTTTGACTGTGTGGGTCATATACGACCTTTGCACGAATGCTTGTATACAGTACGGCTGCCCATTGGTTAGCATTTAAAGCTCATTGCAATTTCCAACTCCTCCAGCAAGATGAGTGTCTGCTTGGTGGAGGTGTCTTGCTGAGTGTCACACATGGTGTCCATCTAGAAGAAGGACACTGTATTGGCCACGTGTTCCTTACACTTAATACTGGGTTGTGACTGTACAGTATCAGACACGTGCAAAATAAAAACCTTTGTTCAAAGCCAAGAGGTAACTATTTGGCAACATTTTAAGAAATTTTAACTTAATGTTGTTCGCTCTTGAAGAACGCTCCAAAATATGTAACATGCAAGAAGTACAAACAGGTTTTATAGAAATGGACGGTTTCATGTAACTAAAACTCGAAGACGAAAATGAATGTTGCCCGCCAGGTCATTTAAATTTGGTTTCAATATATGTACCTTTATACGCGTGCATTTATTTACTTTGGTGCGATTGATCGCCATCGAAGCAAAATTTTCAACCCTAGGAAAAAAAAATGAGCAACAAAATAACTGAATATTTATATGTTAAGTTGCGACTCATGCACGTTGCGGTGTCATTGCATTGTGCATATAACAGCTGTGTCAATAACCCTGCATCTTATCTAAAAAAAACAAAGACAAAAAAAACGAACGCTTCCGTTTTTACTTCAACCGTACGTATTGCTAGTCTAGGCCGCGATGATCAAGCTCTTACAGTTTCGCCAAACCTCAGACTACTCATACCATTTATTGTATGTATATGACTGAATATATTTACGTACATACATATATATGCATATATATATATAGACACCAAGAAGCGTGTTGTATCTCATGTTTGCGATATTGTTTCAAATTTTATGTTGATCGAAATGTCATAATATTTTCACGTATTTATTATTAAATGTATAAAAGAATTTGAAGTGAAATACAGAATTATTTGTTGTGTTGTTATTTCGCGATATCTGTGAAAATAATATAACCAACATATTTCCTCGGCGAATAGTGGTCACCCATAAATATATAATCTGAACTATAAATTTGTGAAAGGATTAAACATCAATATTGTGAGCAATAGATTTGCATGGTGCGTGTCTACAACCAGTACACACAAAAAGATTGGTGTTGTGTGGACGTTTTATTTTTCGCGGGCATGACAGATGTTCAGTTTTGGTATATGCATCTCCCTGGCTGTTACAATATGTGTTTTATAGAGAGCATTTGATGGGTTATAACATATACCTACATGTACGGGGTATAGAGTCATTGCAGTCAGACACATTATTTATTTGTATTCCACTGTAAAAACGCTTTGGTCTCCGACGGTAGCCACGAGGCTGACAACTCGTTGTCTATTCGAGATGGGATTTTTCCAACAACATATACAACCAGACAGACTATGTTAATGGGCGATCTGTCCAGTTCAGTCAGCGAATCTACTCGCCATATCCTTTATTCAGTGCTGAGGAGACGATCAACGTTAATTCAACGGAATTGCCATTTAAATAATTAGTTTATCTTCCATATGGCTTTTCTTAGCTGTCGTTGTTGGGAAATTAGAGCTGCCAAGTCTCCGGTCGAATTGGCTTCCAGGACATTATTGGCTGTGGAAATCAGCGAAACGAATTCGAAACAGCTCTGTGGTTAAGGACGTGAATCCCGCGGCATAACGAGATCAACGGAGCGTTCCAGAGGGAAGGGGGGTTTGGTGGAGAGAATCACTGAACGTTTGGCTTCCTGACGGTCGTAGGTCCCGTGGGTGAGCGGCAGACAATTAGGCTTCTGCCAGATGAAAAGACTCGGCTCTGGGTTTCCTCAAGACGCCCTGGGTCTCAGAACCCACACGTTTTCGGCTTATTAACTCGACATATAAGCATAGCAATATTAACCAGTTTTTTTTTCTTTCTTGCTTGCTTTCTCTTTTTCTTTCTTTTTTCCCCTTTCAACATGCATCGTGAACATGTGAACTAATGTTTTAACAGATTATACCAACCCCGTTGAAACCCCATGAATCTTTCACAAATCAAGACTGAGGAAGTATATATATATAACTACAGCTACATGTATACGATAAGTAACCTACATGTAGGTGCAAGCAAGCTTTGTTTTATTATTTAATTTATCTATTAGATTCGTGTTTTACCCAGAATAATTCACTTATATACATTCTGATGGTTATAATATGTAACGCCAAGTCTTCATTATAATATATTTATACATTTCTAGTAACGACACAAAGGAACGCTGCAGAGTCGAGGATCCCTGGATAAAGAGCTCACGTGTTCGAATCAAGGTCTCACTTTCTCCTCTGTGGCCTCCCACGCCTAGGAGTTAGTTTGGTACCTTGGGAAATCTGTGGGTTTTCTCTGATTGATAACATGGCGGCGCTTCGATAGTCTCAATGTGCGTAATTTAGCTTACCTTGGACAGCGATTCGGTTTTGTTACAACACAAAAACAAAACGTTATGCTTTTCAGCTTCTTGAGGGATAATTTATCCATGTATACATATATTTGGTGTAGTGTTGTCTTTGTTTCTAAACTGAACGTTCTTACATAACACCATCTCCAACAACATCGAAATCAACTTTCCAGTGTAATGTTTCTATACAGTAATTGTATACACACAAATCATGTGTATACTAGGTTCCCTGAGGGAAACGGATGCTTTAGTTTCCTTGTTCACATGATTATATGGATTTTAATCAGTGTAACTTCCTTCACTTCATGAGACTGTCTCCTTTAACATAGCGATCGCAAAGCGGCATTATTACTCTGTATTAATACCGCGTCAAAGGAGAGTTATAACTTTGCCGAAGACACCATACAAATAACTCGCAGTCCAGAGTCTAGATAATTTCAATCATTGGTGGGTTTTCCCCTGCTTTCTGCTCGGTTCGCTCCCACCATATAATGCTGGACGATGTCGTTATACTGTGTCAAACGCCAAACGCTTATGCGTGACGTCACAAGGCAAAGCAAACGCCAAACACTTGTGCATGACGGTCACAGGATAAAGGTGGACAGGTTTCGGCCTATAACAGCATGATTTAGTCGCTTCCTCATGAGTGGCGAAAGACTCTTTTCGTGAACGAACTGAACCCGTTACAGGAAGCCCAAATGGGAAAAGCCATATACATGTATAGATACATCCCGCTAGTTTAAATTTTTATCAGATAATTCTTATTTAATTGGTATTCTAAAATCATGCCAGTCTACATTTTATGACTGACAAACTCGCTACTTCCCCGCTTAACGCTCATGCAACAAATATATACGCACTGTCCTGCCGGATGGGTTCATGTACTATGCATGACTGATGTCTTCGGCATGGCAATAGTGTGAGGCAGCATTAGATATATGCTTAGATGCATTAGATAGATGTAGTTTATATAGTCATTTTTCTCATACTGTATGCAGTTATCACATGCATGATCTGCTTGGAACTTCATTTGATAAAATGGAAAAAATTAGCTAATCATATGACTGAAATTTATAGTCTGTGATTTATGAGAATAAAAAAATTCACACTTTAGTGATTATATATGGAGCCAAAATTCCTTAACTTAGTTAAATTCAAAACTTAGTCGTTTGCTATTTCAATATACGCCTTTCAGGCTTTTCAGGCTTGTCTGATTTTGTAGTGTACTAAAATTAAACTTTCAATTAAAAATCAAAGACAACACTTTTACAGCTTAATTACTGGTGTCTAGATTTTTCCTTTTGCTTCCTTCGCTTTCAAATTGGTTTTAACAACGATATTATTTTGGTAGTATATCACAGTGCAGTCTCCTTGCCGACATATATACTGTATTTTATTACGTTCACTTCATACATCAAAATATACTCAGCATTCATGTAATTATTTTACAGAACATTGTCATTTCTGTCAGTATAATGTTTTCTGTGTGGAGTGTCAGGTTTGGTGTCTTCGGTATGATACAGTGGCGGCAGCACTTTGGTGCCATGGATTCGCCCTGCCACAAGAAAACATATGCAATATATGTGTACATATGTAAATGACCCCTCGTCGTCATATGACTGAAAAATTGTTTTTAAATACGACATTAAACCCCAAGCACACCTCCATACATACATATACATACATACATTTCCGTCTTGATGACGGTGCATGTAATTCACCAACCACTCAAAAGGTATACAATCGTTATATGGAGGTGTGAATGAGTGCATGTATCTAATTGAATGGGCACGCTATAGCTCATTCATGTTTTCAAAATTAAGAGACGTTTAACCACAAGCATGCAAACAAACAAACATCGACGCTTTTAACCAATTTAGCTCGAATCATAAGGCTTTGATGTGAAACATGCATCATTATTATACCTCTCTGTATAAATGAAAGAGGAAGCACTTATTCGTGCCTTTATGTATAGAGTCAAAAGACTATAATATATATATATATATATATATATATATATATATATATATATACGCCGTGAGGGGTTTTGAGGGGAATTTAATTAATGAATCTTTCTACGATTGCTTTACTATAGGTATTAGGTTGGTGAAAACAGTTCGGCTGTGTCACAGAGTGTAATAAAGCTGACTTGACGACGATCCACACAAAAACAATGCGCGCATGGCGACAGTCTCTCGTTCATGAATGTCAGCTGATACGATCTCGCACCGACGACCTTCATGGAACGTTTTAGTATTTATTACCAACACACTGTAGCTTTGATGTCTTCCAACTATTCTCCCAAAATCAAAATATACGTTTAAGAGAGTGTGCAAGTGAATCGGCGTTATCGTCGCAAAGGGTAACCTATAGACATGTACTCATGTTATCTTTAATAACGCGAAACTGTGAACGTGTATCTGCATCAAGACAATGCTTTTGCATGTATATACACTGGTATCAATTGAATTCATTTTTTATTCTATAATAATAAATCAATATAATGAACTGGTATGCGAAAATTTTTCGTTATATAAAGCTATAAAATCTACAAAACTCAAATCCGCTCCACTCCGACAACTCACTCGGTTTCTTCTATACCCGTAAAACTTGTTGATATCGTATACTCTCTCTCTTCCAAAATTTAGGACATCTGATCTGCTCATTTTAGCCAATATATATAATTCTGGGAGGAATAATGAGTTTCGTTTTTTCTCACATGGTTAGACCATTGCTCATTTTACCCAATGTACACGTAATTCCGGGAGGAAAATTGAGTTCCTTTTTTTCTCACATGGTTAGACCATTGCTCATATTAGCCAGTATATTTTAATTCTGGGAGGAATACTGAGTTTCTTTTTTCTCACATGGTTAGACCATTGCTCATTTTACCCAATGTACACGTAATTCCGGGAGGAAAATTGAGTTCCTTTTTTTCTCACATGGTTAGACCATTGCTCATATTAGCCAGTATATTTTAATTCTGGGAGGAATACTGAGTTCCTTTTTTTCTCACATGGTTAGACCATTGCTCATATTAGCCAGTATATTTTAATTCTGGGAGGAATACTGAGTTTCTTTTTTCTCACATGGTTAGACCATTGCTCATATTAGCCAGTATATTTTAATTCTGGGAGGAATACTGAGTTCCTTTTTTTCTCACATGGTTAGACCATTGCTCATATTAGCCAGTATATTTTAATTCTGGGAGGAATACTGAGTTTCTTTTTTCTCACATGGTTAGACCATTGCTCATTTTACCCAATGTACATGTAATTCCGGGAGGAAAATTGAGTTCCCTTTTTTCTCACATGGTTAGACCATTGCTCATATTAGCCAGTATATTTTAATTCTGGGAGGAATACTGAGTTTCTTTTTTCTCACATGGTTAGACCATTGCTCATATTAGCCAGTATATTTTAATTCTGGGAGGAATACTGAGTTTCTTTTTTCTCACATGGTTAGACCATCTGATGAACAACATACTCATATCTTTACTTTTTCAAAAGACTAGTAAAGAAATATGATGTTCTACTTCCAACACTACTAATATTCTGTCCCAAAATTTAGGGTAAGTGACACATTTATTGTTGAATATATAGGGTTAAAGTACAGTTAGATATATAAATCAAATCTTTCCCTATGTATTATGCTCTATTACATGTAGTATAAGAGAAATATTGCCCATGTTGGAGTGAATAATCAGTTATATTACGGAAAGGAATTACTTTGTTTCGCCTTATTGACGTTGTACACAAGCCGTCAATTCCTTCTAAAAAGCGTTTACTTGTCCTGCATATATTAGCAGACTTATGACCATTCTTTATACATGTATATGATCATACCAACCCTGCATAAAGGATTAAGATATAAAGGGTATAATATAATGGCTCTGAAATGAGAGGGATATATTAAGCTTTTGTGGGTTTATCTATTCATTTGATTGGTGCTGATTTCATGACTGAAGATTATTTCACTTGTAATATATGACAGTGGTCGGGATTGTTGTTAGAGGAAACCTGAAATTACAACAGGTAAAACATACATATGCACCTGACATATTGTCCATGTAAGTAACTGGAAAATTAATTATGGCTTGAGTTATCCACAAAAAGTCACACTTGACTGATCCTGTCCATTCAACAAAAACGAAAATCCTTTTTTTTTTTCACTTTCCCCCCATAGCGTCCAGAATAACGACGTGCGTTAATATCCCTGATATGCGAGACATTTCAGGAAGTATACATGATGTACTACATGACGAGGTGACGGGTTTGAAAGCCGAAATTATCCTGAAAGAATGTACCCTAACACCCACGGGCACCCGACCATCGTGACATGGAGCAGTGCAGATCGTCGTGGCGACTAGCATCCGGGGTGGGAAGACAGGGCCCCGGGGATACGGGGGTTCACAGGTTGGGTGTGAACCCTCATTGCCTGAGGCCCCCGAAATAAACCGCTAGCAGATCCAATGAGAGAGGTGTAGAGGTAAATAGCCAACTAACCGCCCTCAGGGTTTAAATAATGTAACGGAACGATTGTTATTCTGTACAATTAATAGACTTATTATCTCGGAGCCATCTATAAGCCTTTAACTAACTGTATAAGAAGGGCATTAAAATGCGGGTCATTCCTTTCACCGTGTCTTCATGCACTCTGACGAACATATTGAGGAATTCCAAAATATTGATGTGGTAAATTTTCCGGAAAACCGGCTTCATTTTTTCTTTTCAATTTTGTCTCAGAATAGACTGGAGTGGATTATTTTTAGAAGACATGTACGTGTCAAACACTTTAAAAATATTTAAACAAAACATATGCCAAAAAGACGGGTTTGATCAGCTGATATGTATATTTATATGCACGCCCACAAAAAGCTTTTCTAAACAGAGCGATATTTTTTTTTACAAAAGAAACCTTTCAAGTTAGTTTGAATGACTATGAAGTTTAAAAAACAATGCAACCTACATATTTGGTATAGATTACGGTCCATAGTAATTTTTCCATTTTGCTTCGTCCTGAAAGCTCTATTGATCTTAGAAACGTATGTTGAGGTTTGTTTGAAAGTTAGGATGATGTCCTACTGGAAAACTGCAAGGTTCAACAACAAAACATTTTATGACTTTATCCGCGTTTAGAGACAAAAAGCGATCCATGTTCGATGTAGCTTAATTGTTTGTCTGATATGAGTAACATCAGTGAGAGTGATTTTCATTGGGCGTATGTACAAGCGCATGCTTTGATGGTGAGTTATACGCATTTTTGGTTTCTGGAGGTGGAGCTTATTGTTTCATCGTGAGCAAAGGTTTAGAATATGCCAGTTTATGTATATGAAAAATAAGACGATAGGCAAACATAATGCCATCTGAAGTCACTGGAATCGACAAAGCACTGCGCATGTCATGGTGGGCCTTTGACTTCTGCCGCAGAATATTTTTTCCGTGTTCCTGCATGCGCTTTGGCATGGCGTTCCAGGGAGACAGCGCTGAAAATATGTTGATATGAGAACCGCTCTGAGACAAATGTTACACAGAAAAGCCCTTGGACGGGGTCTGATGTTGATTGAATGAAAATATTCTAAACTTTTATTCTATTCATATGACGTGATAATATATAAACAGATCTGTATTGTTATCTGAAAAATTATAGCTCTCGCTGGCTCATTTGGTACTGATTTAATGAAATATGTATAGCGTACATGTATAACTGTAACAATATGGCGTATACTAGTATACCAAATTTTATTTATTGACTTGACTTTCATTGCTCAGGAAGTTGTTACTTACGTGGCGATTTATGTGTCAGCTAATGGCTAGAGTAAATTAGATTCCAGAGTAAACCACAGATTATGGACAGGACCCTGGCAAACCCACTGACATGATGTCGCAGCCGAAACAGCGAGAGCTGGATTCGAACACGGGACTACATTAGCAATGCGATGTACCAACACTTAAACTATCTAAGGCAGACGCACATTTATTTCAATGGCTAACATGTAAAGGGGTTTTCCAGTGTTTGCGTTCGTTATCTATTTTTGCTTGGCTCCTCCCGATGGCGAGGTTGTTGTTTAGACTGGGTCTGGGGGAGAGCGGTAATAAGGCTCGGTAAAGTCGTCAGACAAGACAGATGAAACTAGCGGTCGCTTGGGCAGTGCTGGACTCATAGAGGGCGACGGATGTCAGATCTAATCAGGCGGGAAAATCAGAGGGAATTCGAGGAGGGAAATGTTGGTCACTGAAGCAACAATTTAGTCCACGGAAAATATAGATTGGCTTCAATCAATTTTGATACCTTATTTATTTATTTATTTATTTGGTGTCTTTATGTGGTACGCTAGATTGTATGCATAAACAGTCGGAATAAAACCCTGACTGAACTCTTCTTTGCTGCTTGGGGCTGTCTACGTTGCTACGTTTTAAGCGGTTACATGAACAGTTAGAATAAAGCCCTGGCGAATT
The DNA here is from genome assembly GCF_032854445.1 of Liolophura sinensis. Classification (NCBI taxonomy): domain Eukaryota; kingdom Metazoa; phylum Mollusca; class Polyplacophora; order Chitonida; family Chitonidae; genus Liolophura; species Liolophura sinensis. Next base: position 21,255,103 of record NC_088302.1, read on the forward strand.
TCACCGGTCATATCTGCGTGACCATTGGCCAGATATCACATTGTCGTCACTGCTCTGGTTTTACTCTCTGTACTCTAGTCTTTTATATTCTCTGACTTGTTACAGAAAATTTAAAAAAAAAAAACAAAAAAAAAAAACAACAACAACAACCGTCGGGTCAGGTTTATATAGGAAGAGCAAACTGAGCATACAGCGTCCAATGGATATCACCACACATCGCCAGTCACATGAATACCCAAGCCACCAGAAATTGAACTATATCATGTGACCCTCACTGATCAAGAGCCTGTCTGCATCACGAGTGGCACTTTTAACTGCGATGAAAACACGAAAACTAAGTGCAAATCAGATGAAAAGACGACCCTTAAACATTGTTCAGGTAAACAGATCGATTTTTTGTAATAGACTATCACTAGTGACGTCACATAATTTCTTTTTTTTAAATATAGTTTGTATCAAAGTTCATTCATTGGCCATGCATGATAGCGTTCAAAGTTTAAAATGCATTGTTATTGGTTGAAAGGGTTTTAAAACAAAATATCTAAAGGATTTTCCATAACAGTATTTAATATGTTCTTTCATCTGCCCTATTCTTCATGTGTTTTCTTTGCATTTAACCCTGGAACAGCGAAAGCCCCTTTTCACATAAATTATTAGATACCGTCGTCGAACAAGTTAGTGAAGCAATGCTAACTAGCAAATTAAGCATGCACGCGGCAGACAAACTTCAAAACATTATTAGATCGTTTAAGCCTCGTCCAGACTATCCAACATAGTTCAACTTTTGCCGACTCGACAGCAAGTTGAATGCTATATTGAGGTAAGTTGAGAGTCCCGACCACACTTCAAATCAGATAGGTCAACATTGTCCAACACTGATGTCGTGTGTTGAAACGTGTTGAGCTGGTTTTTCTACCAGACTTTCGATAAATTAGAGATAAATTTCCATTGTTCTCTCCAGTGCATGAGACACAATAACGAACAGCCAGAAGAATCACGAGGTGGGTTTATCGACTGCGCTTATTGCCATTGCCAAACTCCGGTATCAACGAAACTGTCTCGTTGTGAGACCAGTTTCTGTCTTTCGCCTTTGGCACCGCCATTTTTCCCAGGTCACGTGCCTTAAGGCGGTCACGTTATTTCTACACGCTATTTAATTGGCTACATTCACCCAACTTAACTCAGCTTGTTGACAAAAAATACACATGCACATTTCCAATTCAACAAAGTTGGACGGTGTGGAGTGTCGTTGAACGGTGTTGAAGAGCCCGTCCAGACTACTCACCACGGCTCAACTTGTTGACTCAACTTCAAGTTGACTTCTGTTGAGTCAACAAAAGTTGAGTGATGTATGGTAGTCTGGACGGCGCTTTAAGCTGCTGTGTCTCGGATAAAATGGTGACTGGTAAAATTGGCTCATGCAGACAGACACATGCTCTCTTGTATTAAGTTTCGCAGGAGAAAGTGTCGCACGTACCACTTTCAGCCAGTCGCTAGAAATGTCTTTAGAATCTAATTAACCTATTTAGACGAAATCTGGACTTTCCTTGAAACTCTCCCAGCATGACACTAATCACTAAATGGCTGAATTTATTACTAATGAGCATTAAACGAGTGAATATTTATTGTCTCGTTCGGCAATAACAATGTCAAAGCTAATGGCTTCGGGCGGCTGCTTTGTAATAAACCCTTCCAAGGGGCGTGGTTAGCGCGTGCCAATCACTGTCAGACTCACCGCGGCCGCAGACAATGTCCATGGCCGTTGGTGCAGCTTCGCGTGAATGGAATCGCTTTGAGGAACATGCGCTGATAAAATCAGAGCCTGTAGTCCCACGTTGTCGGTTTAACCAAGATTTCTTGTCACCGAACAAACGCACAGATTGTTCACACCGCTGCATGCTATGCAGTTTTGTATAAAATATGATACAGTATTCCATGGCAATTCAAACAATAGAAAAGATAATATAAATTCATTCGACAATTAGCTATATATAAGGTAACGCTTACAGTAAAGTAAGATACATTTCAAATGGCGATGAAACGTATGACGTATTTAATATAGGCATGATTCAGTTGTGATGCAGGTATATTAATATATATAATTAGGCTACATTTACTATTCCAAGAAAATTAAAGGGCATGTAAAGTAACAATATGAGAACCGAGAACAAAGTGAAAACGAAAGTAATTATTCATGTACACGCATTTATCAGCTTTTCAGAACCCATGCATGTAAGTTCTTTAAGGTTTATTTATTTGCTTATTGTTTTACGGCCTATTCAAGAATGTTTCACTTATACGATGGTGGTCAGCGTTATGGTGGTAGGAAACTGCATGAACATGCAGAACCCGGGGAAAACACATGACCATCCGCAAGTTGCTCTCAGACCTTACCATAAGTTTTTTAAGAGGCATATAAGTTGACTTGAGTGACATCACAAGGCTTATACATGGATAGCAACTTCTGACATAGCCATGTTTGTAGCATATTAAAATGATTACAAATGTGGATCTCACAGCGTCACCTGTTCGGAAATACCTGCATTTATTTGATGGGTATTTTTATGCCGCACTCAAGAATATTTCCCTTATACGACGGTTGCCAGCATTATGGTCGGACATCCGCCCATGTAACCATCTTGTAAACACATAAAGCGTCCATAACGTATAGGTTAAACTCCGAAGCAATGATTATAAGTCAAGACCATTATAACTGATATCTTGTCAAATACATATTATAAGTTTTTATAATACATTTCATAACTGCCCATTTTCAAAGTTAGTTTGTTATACTCGCATCTACCATAACTTACTAACGAATATTTCAATTATACGACAGCAGCCAGCATTGTGGTGGGAGGAAACAGAACAGAGTCTCGGGGGGGAACGTCCATAACATTTGCGATGTATGTATATACATTCCCTGCATTGACGAACTGAGACAGCTGAAATGTTCTTGGGCCGTAATAAACATTATATTGCTGTTTTAAAAGTTGACCAATCTGGAAACAAAACTCATTCTGTGGAGTCGGCCCAGAACAGAACATTTGACGCCAAGCGGTATAGATTCGAACGCGTAAGTGAAAAAGACAGCGAGTTCGAATGTGTAAATATATATATGCATAGACAAAACGCTTTTATTTCAGTTCATTATATATCTGTGAAAAATAGCTGGTCCGTCTTGCATATTTTCTTAATGTAACAGAAAGAAATGATTGAAGAAAAATATTTATCAAACGGTATACTGAAGGGCTGTCCACGTAAAAGGGTAGCCTACATTTACATATATACAAATATAGAATATACTTTATGTTGATTTCATTTCCACTGAAGTTTTAAATGTAGACATTCAGTGCGGCGTAAAACACCAATCAAATAAATAAATACACTCGGTAATTTTTGAAACACGTAGCAAGATATGCAAACGTTTTCCAACCTGCCGGTGGGGTGGGGTAACTATATAACGGCTGTGGACATACCCGACTGCTTTTTTAGTGTACATTATCGGTACATACATCAAATAGTTTCTTCACGCGATAAGGGGGATTGTCATACTTCTACTCACATGTGTAATTTACTTCAGCAAAATATTCAAATGGATGACAAATAAATACGGTTGCTCCCGGAAATATCTATATCACTTCGCATATATGAATATAGCATTGTTTGCATTTGTCAATATATGTTGCTACAACACACGATATGGGATTACGAATCACATGTATTTTTTTACACATAAGATAGACCTTCAAGAAAATTTATTTAAAGTACGGAAATGCAGACTAAATTTACTATCTTATATATGGACAGAAACTTATTTTTTGCTGTGTTAACGGTGACTCTATATGGTTATATATACAGGACTTTTAATTTTATTACCGAAAGAAAGTTATCATGAAGTGAAATATAGGTTCGAGTACACTATATATACAATCAACTTTATATCGAGAAAATCCTAGTTATGACATTAAAATTGGCACTCGTGGAATACCGTTCTTCACTTGAGGGCTCAGTGAAAGAGATATAGGAGTTGGACAACGTTGACCGTTCTGGTGTGAACATATGACTTGTCTGGATATATAAATATATAGGTCTACTTGGAGTCTTTGGAATGGCGTTTCAGTGAGGCAGCACTATACTGTACAAAGAGGCAAGGTCGCGATGTGATCAAAATCATGCTGAAAGTCCGACGATAATCAAAAGCAAGCAAAATAAATTATAATACATGTACGGTTTGCATGATATCAACCAAAACAATGAGATGAAGGACTGCATTTTTCGCCGATCTAAGGAACTAAGCCGTTCAGGAAAGGATAAACCCATTAGACCGACAAAAACGCATTCAGCTCATCACTTAGTGTACGTGTGTCTGAGCTCTTTTTTTTTTTTTTGGTACACAATATTTCGCTACACAAGGGAAGCTTCGCTATACCCCCTACACCCTAGGGGCTTACCAAATACTCGTGCCTATCCACACATATGAAGGTACGAATTTATAAAAATATCAGGCTCACGAGATATGTTGAAAAAGAAAATGGTAAACATTCAAGAAAGAACAAGAAAGAAAGTTAACTTCGTACATAATTCCGTTGCTGGAATGAATGCAATGACAGTATACATCTCATATTATACTTATTATATATATCAGTATATAAAGCCTGTCCTTTATTGTCGTTAATTCGTAAATAAAGTGTATACTGCACATGTATAAAACTTGTTATGCATTTAATTATAAAACCCGCAGCAAGAATAAAAATTATTCCATAAAGGCAAATATCCTATATGTTTTCACTTTAATTCTACGTTTGATTCCAAATGTGTCTGGTAGAAAGGTCAAAGCCTTCGCGTATAAAAAGTTTTGGCTTGAATGAATGGGTGAATAACAAATTATTTATAAGGTTAAACTCCAGGTCAGCAGCAGTTCAACCCGTGTACGTTTTTTCATCCCATAAAAAAGTCGTACCACTAAACAATATGAAGTTGGAATGTATGCAAGTAGAATTTGGATCCTGAAGTCGATATAACAATTATCAGCAGCATACAGATGGTGTATTTGATCTCTCGTTTTGTGAAATAGTCTGTATCTCAACGAAATCTACCACGGTTCAAAGAGAAAGGTCGGTTATGGCCCTTGAGTGAAATTTACAATCCGGAGAAGAAACAGATGACTTGTCCGACAAAATCAAAGCGCACGAGTCACTAATTAGCAATCAGACAGATGCGTTTAATGAGGTTATCTGGAGTCTCTAACAGGCATTACATCAGAGTAGCTCAGATTCTAGCTCATAAAAGAGATAAGACATTATACCTAGCTCGTCCTCTTAACCGATCGTTCGTACATGTTATTGATTAGTAAGAGAGAACCCTCCGACTCCCACCCAACCACCCCACCTCTTCCTGTCGTTATCCACGGTCAGTACTTGTATATATATTTCACACCCAATTATACATACATATATATATATACCACGAAAAAAACCCACTGTCATGTAAATAAATATATACATACAGTTTCCATGGCATTAGTTTTAGACACGCACATTTAGTTAGTAAGTTAGTCATGTTTTATAGTTTATTGTTCAACATCTCTTGATTTAAACCGAACACATTCCTTAGATTCCGGGCTAATGTCTACTCGGAATATTGGAATATGCCCAGAATTTCAGAGCATATAGTGTATATAAGGCCCCAAGTATAGTTCCAATCACCACTAATGTTGCATGTTCGATATACGTGTATAAACACTCCTCTTCGATCGGCCAAGACTTCATGTCAAGTGACCACTATCTCCTGCGGGATAGTGGTAGTATTCTCTGAGCGCGATACCCGTGGTCCTTGAAAAAGACCAGACTGCACTCAAAAATTAATTTCTTAATTTTAAGAATTAAAAGAGTGATGCTAGAATGTATTCTGTTATTATAACACAATATTCTGTCATATTCAAAATAATATCCTGTTAGTCTAATAGAATCTTTATGTTAAATTAATAGGATATATGTGTTATATTTAACAGGACAATCTGCTGTAATAGGAGAATACATTCTAGCACCACTCAGACAACAGGCTTTGTGTTAAAATTAACAGACTACTTTTTGAGTGTACCGTCATCTTGAGTAGTGTGTGAACTAGGCACATATATCAGGAAAATAAATATTGTTGCAGAAAGCACACTGCACATTTAGATTTCCGTAACAGCCTTCACCGATAGGCTTATGGCCATACAACAAGCGGACGACAACAGTACGTACGCTACTTGAACACCACAGTACAGGTTATCTGTCAATATAGCATGCAAGAATGTGTATGCCAGACGTCAGGGAAATCAGTGGTTTACATCATAAAAGGTATGAAGGTTTTTCCGCCCATAAGAATCACGATCATGTAAATCAAGCGAGACCTTTTTGACTAGGGCGTTAGTTAATAATCCTCAAAAGAAATATTCAAGAGACAATTCAAAAACCTGACATTGTGTGAGGGCCAATCTATGTTTGTTTGCTTGTTTTATTTGACTGTTGTTTCATGCATACGGTAATCAAGAATATTTCACTCACACGACGACTGTCAGTATTATATGTTGAGAGGAAACCGGCAGACCTTCACACAGAGAACCGTAGAGGAAACCAGCATGTGCTGGACTTGTCTCATAGCGGCTAATACATGTCGTGAATGGTCTGTCGACGGAAGAATACCACTTTGAAGTATTCTTGATATCAATGATATCGCAGAGAGCAGAGCTACTACCACTAGAGATTTAGCATTTTCAACAGCAATTTAGTCTTCAAACAACAGGGTTTCTGCGGACTGGTACCAAAAGCTGTCATGAACGTAAAACGAATTTTGGAAGTTCATGACGCCATTGTGAGGAATAACCAATGACTTCGATGAATATATCATTAGTATCCCAAAACAGTTCATGGCTATATTCATGTAGCCCTGTGCTGTCTTCACTTCCGGCTTCCCCGACAGCAACGTCTGTATCTTGTCTTCTTCGTGTTATTTTAATAAGTAGGCCTACAACAATACTGTCACAAAATGCAATGTCCATTTCCAATTGCAGGAATCTGACACTGTTTTTCAATTTGTACAACATCTGTTGCATGTCAACACACCTTACAAAGGTTACCAAAATATAAATACAAGAATACAATTTCTCACAAATATTGCATTATATTATACATACCAGCGATATATATATACATTTTATCGACGAAATCACGTAAACTCACGTAAACCTTCGGGATCTTGTTCTTATAAGAAATGCATCCTGAGATTTATCAACATTTGGTATGTCCGGATTTGGACATAATTTGTCAACATCAACAAAGTCTAAACATCTGAATCACTGTATAGGTTTTGATTCATTCGGAACTCAAGAGATCACGTCTTATTGACTGGCCCCCAAAAAAAATTTAAAAAAAGAAAGAAAAAAAAAAAAGCTTTCTGGTGGAAATTGTCATGCCTAATATTCCGCTGGGTTCACCGATATTCACTTCGTCAAGTCAGCAATATCCAACATCATGTCAATTATTCTAATTATAACACGATTAAGAAGTCTATAGCGCAGTAATAACCTTGCTAACACGAAGATGGGTTTAGCACTCTCGTCATGCAAATTGGTCATTCTTGTAAATTCATGCTATAAAACACATCCCCATAGATACGAAATCTACTTTTACACAAGGTTTCCTTTCATTCCACCAAGCTCCTATAGGACTTCCATCACTCACTTTTATACACTATGGCCTCAGAACTCATCTTAAGGCTTCCACAATAGATATAAAACTCACTTTTATGTAAGATTTCTATTCATTCCAGATTCATTCCTAGGATTTCCATGACAAACATTTCACTCACTTTATGTAAGATTTCTATTCATTCCACGAAACTCATCCCTAGACCTTCCACTAAAGACCTAAAACTCACTTTTGAACATAATTTCCATTCATTCCAAGAAACTCAGCACAAGACCATCCACCAACAAGTTGAAACTCACTTTTGAACAGGATTTCCATTCACTCCATGAAACTGAGCACAAGACCTTCCACCAACAAGTTGAAACTCATTTTTGAACAGGATTTCCATTCATTTCATGAAACTCATTCCTAGGATTTCCACCAAAGGAAACTCACTCAATATAGGGTATCCACTCATCATTATTCTAATCACTGGGAGGCAATTTTTCTCAATCACAACATACCTGTATACTTCCATTCTAGAAAAATCCAGTTTTTATATTCAAGTTTTCACTCCACAAAATCCACCTGTAGATTATAGTACACATACAAGACTTACATCCAGGTGACTTATGTTCATTCTAATTTGAATGTCAAACAAATCCATTGATTTCAGGTCCATTTCTGGGTTTGTGTGGAAGATTCTCGAGGCAGGATGCAAGCTGCATTTTTGTCTTATACGTTAATTTAGTTACAATAAGAAAAATATCCTCACAAAAAAATTATGTTAATAAGGTACAGACCAAAGTCTAATGACTAACTGTATGATATTCCACTGACAACATATTGGATGATTAACACTAAACTGAAATTACAGTGAAAAAAAAAAATGAGTCCATTGTATTCAAACATATGCCATTAGAATTCATACGTGACAAACCTTACCTGAAGAGTCATTAAAAACTGTAACGATTGTCATTAATCTGTAACAATTGTCATTAATCTGTAGAAAAATAGAATGATATGTCAAATATCCAGCCCCATCTTGTAGTGTACGTCAAGACAATTACACTATACTGTCATTAGGATATGATTCTTACTAAGATATTTATGTATAAATTGGACAGTATAAATTGGACAGTACAATATTGTGTATTTACGTATGTTATAATGCATACACATAAATATTGGTCAGATAAACACAAGGTATTTGAGAATATGGAAGTGACCTCAGCCAAAGTCAAAACCAAACAAAATATGTGTGCAAATCAGCACTACTCCCGTAACTTCAAATAAAACCTTACAGCTCATACAATCCAATTCTTAGCAGATTGTGAGATTCTGCCTACAGAACACCTTATGAAAATCACTAGCACTCTAACAATCAGGCAAAATGTTCAAACACTGTCACTGACAAACTTTTAGATCATTTACTGGCACAAAAGTAAAAGTTCACATCTGAACAAAAAAAAATTCTTTTGAGATTACTTAATACAGATCATATAATATGTTAAAAAATAAAAGATAAAGAAATCATAAAGTAAAATAACAAAAAAAACCCCCAAAAAACAAACCAAAAAAACAAACAAATAAATAACTATACATAAGACTGCAGTTTCATCATGCTAATACACATATATATGATGAGGATTTGCTTATAATTAATTCTTTGATGACTAAATTAAATCCCAGGCTTCCTTTACATGAGTGGCCGAGGTGTTTAGCGCAGTCTCTTACCAATACGGTCGCTGTGAGTTCAAGTCCGGCTCATGCTGGCTTTCGCTCTTGTCGTATAAGTGAATTATTCTTGAATATGACGTAAAACATCACAAAAAATATATATATACATATACAATCCTTTACATGAATTGAGTTTAGAGTTGAACAAGGAATATCAGAAGAACAGAGCAGTTTAACTTTTACTCATGCTGGCACTTTCCCAGATCTGCACAATAGTTGGCCTTATTTTGCAACAGCGAGGTTTGTAATTTTAACAAAATTGTAACACCAGAAGTCAAAACCATCTTCAACACAAATATCTTCATCCTTAAAGCACTAACAGAGAAGAAGTACTAAGACTGAGTGATTAAATGATTGCTTGTTAATGCCACTTCTACGGGTGGTGCAAACTGTACTGCCTGGTGTAAACCACTGACCTCTGCAGAGATTCTAATAAATTTTCTCACTTTTGATGCAAAGACATGCACATCACATTGGTGGAAGACAAGTGGTTGTCAGTGAACATCAGACTGTACAAAAAGCACCCATGATGAATGGCCCACAAACCATTAGACAAGGGGAAAATCTACGGATTTTATGTCTGGGGCCCGGTTTCACAAAGCACTCTTTAACGTTACGTTCACTTAACTACCATGGCAACCAGTACTGTAGGCATTACATCATCATGGTAGTTGCGAGCTTGTAACGTTAAGAGAGCTTCGTGATATCGGGCCCTGGACCAGAAGTACCATGGACGTGGGCTTGGAGTTTTTGACATGGAGCCCCCTAAAATATTTCCTGACTCACAATATTTTGATAATCTGAAGTTTAATACTTAACGTCTGCATGTCCATTGCAAAACAAGCACACATGCTTACTTCTCAGAAGCAGAAAGAAATGGCAAACAAAAAGAAATTGTGTATTAAAATTGTTTTTGTAGGAATCTTGATTAGACATCAATCTCCTCCAGATCTGGATTCTCATTGGCTGAAGCTGTGATCAGGTGACCGTTTGTCGTGTCATGTTTGTGTAACTGATCGGGAAGAGGTGTCTTATTAGTCTCTGGGAGGGTCAGGCAGAGAGCAGCACACACTAGGGCACATGCTCCAAATACAGCATATGGGATGAACTCTCCATAACTCCCCTGCAACAATAAATATCTGGATGATTTATTTATTTATTTGATTGGTGTTTTACGCAGTATTCAAGAATATTTCACTTACATGCCGGCGGCCGGCATTATGGTGGGTGGCAACCGGGCAGAGCCCGGGGGAAACCCACGACCATCCGCAGGTTGCTGGCACACCTTCCCTTGTACGGTTGGAGAGGAAGCCAGCATGAGCTGGACTTGAACTCACAGTGACCGCATTGAGGAGAGACTCCCGGGTCATTACGCTGCGCTAGCACGTTAACCAACTGAGCCACGGAGGCCCCAATATCTGGATGAATTCCTGAAAACAATGGATCTTCTCACTGAAAATGCGAACAAATTTCAAAGTTTGCAATTAAAGTTGAAGGGGTTAATTTTAAGTCAAATTTCAGCTTACTAGATTGTGTCAAAACAAGTGATTTGCATGCTAAGGGAGATAATTCTGTGACTGAATAGAACATGGTTTTCACTTGTACCAGATATCCTAGGCCAAAATGATGAAAAGTGACTTAGCAAGAGTTGTCAAAATTTTCATCTTAATACCAGTTTTAGGATTTGATAAAGAAACACTACTTAAACAGAACTAAAGTTAATGCCAAAATTAATATACTGTTAATATACGACTTAGCCAAGACGTACTTGGAATTTTCCACATACAACGGTCAGCATAAACCACTGAATGAGTGAGTGAATGAGTGCTTGGGGTTTAACGTCGTACTTAACAATTTTTGAGTCATATGACGATTAAGGAATCCTTGGAATGTACGTAATATGCCTTTGTTGCAGGGCGGATTTCTTCCGCTCTTTTATCTAGTGCTGCTTCACTGAGACGACTTACCGAAGGCAAGTAAACCTCCCAGCCCGAGCCATTATACTGATATGTGTCAACCAGTTGTTGCACTATCCTCTTCATGCTGGACACCAAGCCAGGAAGTTACAACTTCCTCTTTTTTTTTAAAGTCTTAGTTGTGACTCGACCCAGGATTGACAGTGAACCTACTGCTCCCGAAGCAGATGCTCAACATAAACCATCGACCTTTGGCATGTAACAGAAAAAACTTTCCCGCATGTGACATACATCAACACGCATGCCATAATGGCGGAAAACAGGTGGTCTTCTACAAATGTTTGACAGCATGAACAGCCATATAGAAGCGTCGGTTGCTCATTGTCACCAAGGCCTCTACGAACATAGCGAGCAGGGGAATGTACAAAATCCTTGTCCACTGCTGATTGGCGCAAGTCTTACCAAGAACACCAGCTGTGGAGCTACAATCCCTCCAATCCGGGATGACATAGAGCACGATCCCACACCAATGTTTCTAAAATGCAAATGACGCACATCAGTTAACATGTAAAATAGGTTGCTTGGTGCTCAAACTGGGCACTCTGTGTATTTGTATGTTTGTTTTGGGATTGATGTACAGGGTTCCCATCCATGATTTCTCACTGACAATGTTGTGCAAGAACTTCCTGGGACCCAATATCCTAAATTTCCCCTCTCCAGCTGTAAGTGGGAAGGTATTCCAGCAACCTGCGGACGGGCTCTGCTCGGTTTCCTCCCACCATAATACTGGCCCGTCGTCGTATTAGTGAAATATTCTTCAGTATGGCATAAAACACCAATCAAATATATAAATAAATTTCACACTAATTTCAAGGAGGATCATTCAAATCTATTACCAAAATTCACGCACTTCACTGGTTTTATTAAGGTTTATGGGAAGCCTTTTTGTAGCATTCAGCATTACATATATTTCACTAAAATCCTGATGGAGTTTCTTTGAAGCAATCAGGTCTCACTGATTAACATCACTGCCATGACGTTTCACCGTCTAGTAGTATATTAACACCAAGACCAAAAATAGCTGGAGTGCTCGTTGTCATGATAGGCACACAACACGCAAGCAAGTACAAATTGCCAAGTTTAAGACTGGGACACAGTATTCAACTTGTTCATAGACAGTATAGCCAGATCCTAACCTTAAATCCTACGCCCCCTGTGGCTCAGGGATTCATGGACAGTCGGCGTATGATACACTGACCGTCCTGAGGACCATATGCCGAGTAAGTGAGTGCTTGGGGTTTAATTTCGTACTCATATGAGCCATTATACTGATTATACTGATACGGGTCAACCAGTCGTTGCACTATCCCCTTCATCCTGAACCCCAAGCGAGGACCTTTTTTAAAGTCTTAGGTGTGACTCGATCAAGGATTGATCCTGGATCTACCGGTCCTGAAGCGGACGCTCTACCAACTGTGCTATCCGGGCCGGTTGCCCCATATGCCGAGTGTGTTCCCTTCCCTACATGGATGGTCATGCGATCCTTCGGCCATCATGCTCAGATGATACGCATCAGAGTTTATTAGCATTATTATGAAGTACCTTTTTTTTGGGCACACAGGCCATTTGGTCGTAAACGCACTGAAGTGCTAAGTCCAGTCATGTCAACATGTTTGATATACACTGATGGGCTCTGCCATTTTTTTTTTCTCTATTGGAAAGCTTTGCCATTTTTTTTTCTCTATTGGAAAGCTTTGAGAAAAACTAGTGCCGTTTTATTGGATTCAGAAGAACCCTGACATCACACAGTCATCAAAGATTCACTGGGAAGTACATGTACATGTAACTCTAAACTGATACTAGTAACTGTATGTATACTATAATGGGTAATGTTGTAAAATTCTATGCCGCTGGGGGCGTCATGATCATCATCTACATAGATGACGATCGGAGAATGCGTGGATGGTCATAGCGATTTGCTCACTATTGGCGGATCATTCACGTTTAGTCTACGTATCATACGCCGGCTATCAAACCACTGTGGGTGGAGGATTTAAAGTTAGCATCTGGTTACACTGAGCAACACAGAACATATAATGGTAATAAGACAAACATTACATTCTTTAAAAAAAAATGATACCTTATAACAGTGGGGAAAATTTCAGCAGAGAACACCTGCACAGCTGCCCAAGCCCCGGCTATCCCAAATTTCCCCAACATGGCAGAGGTCAACATGGCTGCCGGCCATGGGGTGGCTTTATCTGTAAACAATGTGGAATAAGACGCTGTCTCTATAGCAACAAGTACAGACTTCTTAAAATCTGGTTTCTGGGTTATGGAATTCTATAGAATGTAAAATTACAACTTGATCCTTTATAATATGAGCGTTTTAAACTATACCTTTATTTTACAATAACAGTTTATGGGCGGTGGATAACAGAATGCCCGAGGTATTTTAGCAACATTTGGCAATTTACTGATAAACATTCCCTAGTGTGATGTACAAACTTACATGTAATATATTCGCAGAAGGTTAAAGTGATTTTCGGTAAAAGTTAGACCAAAAGTTAGGCCTAAAATGAGAGGAATCCACAAATTCCCAGTCCACAGCATTGTGTATGCTTACAGTGTTAGAAGACCATTAATCTAACCACAAGTTTCCCCCTTACACAAAACAAACAAATCTTTTTTATGGTCAGGACTGAAGTTAATACCAAGATAGAAGGTTTCTATGCTGATACACTTTTTGAACAGCTGAACCATAAAGGATTTGTCAGTCGATGTACAACATGGCGAAAATGAAGAGAGTTTCGAGATCAAGCTCTTAGGTTCGCTAAAGCTAAACGCAGTCTTACTGTATCATATGACTTGTCGAAAATAGTAGGCAATCTTTGCTGACATTAATTTACCAATCATCTGTCACACCACAAAAGACACCTCTTTCCTTCTTAATTTCACAAACGTTCAGCTCCTCAGATTTCTCCATCATTCTTCTACTCAACATAACTTTTTGTAAAACATTTTCCAGGCACCCAAATATAATCCAAAAACACTTTCGACAGGTCAAGTGATACAGTAGAATTTTTTTTTACCTTTACTGATACAGGAGTTCAGACTCGAAACTCCCCTACTGCACACTGCTGGTTGATGGACTGATTATTGTGTATTGCCAAACTCAAAAATTTCCCACTTGTACCAATGATGGTCAGTTTAATAGGCTGAGGAAACTGGATTGTCTGGGGTAAAACCACCGAACCTTTGACATGTTACTGACAAACATTTTCCAGGATTGAACTTGCATGTCATGAATTCATAATTTAAAAGGAGAAGAAACTTAATAAAAACATGACGCTATAGGCTGAAAAGAGCATATTTTTTTTCTATCTGGTGGTGCCTGCTGCATAATTCTGTGATTTTTCCTTGCCATACATGTAACGGCAATGCTGGCATAAACAGACCAGCTATCAAGGATGATGATATCACAACCCGTACTTACTGTATACCACTAGCAGTAGAATAGCTCTACATGACTGACCAGCTATCAAGGATGATGATATCACAACCTATTCTTACCGTATACCACTAGCAGTAGAATAGCTCCACATGACCGACCAGCTATCAAGGATGATGATATCACAACTCGTACTTACTGTATACCACTAGCAGTAGAATAGCTCCACATGACAGACCAGCGATCAAGGATGATGATATCACAACCCGTACTTACTGTATACCATTAGCAGTAGAACAGCTCCACATGACAGACCAGCGATCAAGGATGATGATATCACAACCTGTACTTACTGTATACCACTAGCAGTAGAATAGCTCCACATGACAGACCAGCGATCAAGGATGATGATATCACAACCTGTACTTACTGTATTACCACTAGCAGTAGAATAGCTCCACATGACAGACCAGCGATCAAGGATGATGATATCAGAACTCGTACTTACTGTATACCACTAGCAGTAGAATAGCTCTACATGACGGATCAGCTATCAAGGATGATGATATCACAACCCGTACTTAATGTATACCACTAGCAGTAGAATAGCTCCACATGACAGACCAGCTATCAAGGATGATGATATCACAACCCGTACTTACTGTATACCACTAGCAGTAGAATAGCTCTACATGACCGACCAGCTATCAAGGATGATGATATCACAACCTATTCTTACCGTATACCACTAGCAGTAGAACAGCTCCACATGACAGACCAGCTATCAAGGATGATGACATCACAACCTATTCTTACCGTATACCACTAGCAGTAGAATAGCTCCACATGACAGACCAGCTATCAAGGATGAGGATATCACAACCCGTACTTACTGTATACCACTAGCAGTAGAACAGCTCTACATGACCGACCAGCTATCAAGGATGAGGATAGCACAACCCGTACTTACTGTACACCACTAGCAGTAGAATAGCTCCACATGACAGACCAGCTATCAAGGATGATGATATCACAACCCGTACTTACTGTGTACCACTAGCAGTAGAATAGCTCTACATGACCGACCAGCTATCAAGGATGATGATATCACAACTCGTACTTACTGTATACCACTAGCAGTAGAATAGCTCTACATGACCGACCAGCTATCAAGGATGATGATATCACAACCTATTCTTATCGTATACCACTAGCAGTAGAACAGCTCCACGTGACAGACCAGCTATCAAGGATGATGATATCACAACCGTTACTTACTGTATACCACTAGCAGCAGAATAGCTCCACATGACAGACCAGCTATCAACATCAGGGCACAGGTTGTTTTTCTTCTACCAAGCCTACAGACACACAAAAGCACAGTGTTTCAATCTACTAAAAATAGAAACTTGTTCTTACAGGCTTTTTCTCCAATAACAAGTTTTTTTCAAATTATAGTAGGAACACATCTTCACAGATAAGATCTGAAATCTTTATCTGAACATTGTTAACAACACATTGTAAACACTCTGTGGAAGATTTCAAATTCAAGGGGAGTAACCATAATTTCCATGGGTAAAGGGGGTTAACTCTTCACTGAATGCATGGTTACTCTACCAGTTCAATATACTTGGGGTCTATTGTTTTCTTGAATGCAAATTTTTTCCTAATACTTTCCATAAGTTCTTATTAAATTGGGGAAAAGAGCTAGAACTAGGAGACATAACAAAAAAACAAGCATTTACCTATTGTTGACTAAGACGACCAAAATGACAGCTGGAAGCTCCACCAAACCAAGTACAAACATGTTCAGGTAGCGATCTCCTGCCAGATTTTTAACGTTCAGAGACATTCCATAATATACAGAACCACTGACAAACCTAAAAGTAAAGATTTATTTTATTTATTTATTTCACTGGTGTTTTACAACGTACTCAAGAATATTTCACTTATAAGATGGCAGCCAGCCTTGTGAGTGGAAGGAAACTAGAAAAATATAGAAGGACAAATTTCACCGGAAAGTTAGACGCATGTACCAAGGGGAGGTTACTTTGCTCTTCACCATACACAATTCTGATAGCCATCAGAATCAGCTTAAAAGCAGTTGTTCTCCCAAATGTTGTCTGTGTAACAGCATGTTAAACATGCAAACTTTTTAGTAAATAGCAAAGTTTGGAATAATGGAGTAAAGATGTTCAAACTTACCAGCCATACATCAATATCAGTGTATTCTTAGCTAGCTGCCAAGAACTACACAAGTGCCAGTAGCTGAATTTTTTCTGTTCCCTTTGCATCTTCTGTTCTCTCTGAAGAACACAGTAAAGACAACAATAATGAATAATTTATCATTTTTATAGTTGTCATTCAGTTCTTTGTTTGGAGGCTTACGACTGATCTTTCCAACTTATTTCAATCTTCTAAGGTAGGCTCATTTTTGTAGTACGGGGTCATAATTACAGTGCAGCCTCACTGGAATGCCATGTCCAACACACCACGGGGCCTCCGTGGCTCAGCTGGTTAGATCGCAAGCACAACTAATGACCAGGAGCCTCTCACCAATGCGGTTGCGCTTTGTCAGCAACCCGCAAATGGTCGTGGGTTTCCCCCAGGCTCTGCACGGTTTCCACCCACCATAATGCTGGCTGCCGTCGTATAAGCGAAATATTCATGAGTACGGCGTACAACACCAATCAAATAAATAAATAAATCAAACACACCAGGCCTGACACTACCCTCATCCCTACTCACAGTATTCCGACAATAAACCTATCCTCTTTTTGATGAAAAGTGAAGAGGTACCAACACAGGTCACACGCATTTCTGAAGCTTTTCCAATACAGCATTGTTGGGCTAGTTACCAAGTACATGTATTACAACATGGCCGCCTAATTCTAAAAACTGCTGTCACAAGTTTTGATGCTGTAAAGTATTTACTATTCGCTGGAATTTATTCTTGCAGATTTGCTCCAAAAATATTTTTGCGGGAATTAATTTTCATGTGTTTGATCAGGGGAAGGCTGGAAAAAAATCTAAAAAACTTGTTTAATATTCCTTGTTATAATATGGCTGAAATTACTCAAGCCTGTCAAAACAGAGATTGACAAGGATGGCTTTAATCCTCCTTTATTTCCTGCTGTGTCGCTAATCTTCGTAATCTGGATCAGAGATTGAAACAATGGGGATGGATTATCACTATGTTAGAAGATTACTTTTATACCTATAGTAAGCGGTGTTCAAAGAGGTGTCACTTGTTTTCCCACCTTTGCTGAACACATTGAATCAACTGACAAAGTGATCTGTCACTTTTTGAGCAGTTCAATGCAAAAACATATGAATTAACCATTATCGGCGCAAATCTTTCATTTTTTATCAACCAACATGATTAGGTTTGTTTTCGGTTTTATTGTCATCTGTAGCCGATCAGAAACTGGTAACATTGCCGAAGGTGTCAAACGGCCATTGCGTTGTTGTACACAGTTCACAATTTGTTAAATGTTCACCCACTATTCCACAAGAAAGACTCAGCCAATAAGATATTGTGTACTGAAGCAATATTGATTGGAAGCCAGTACGTGTTAGTATCTACTTTTCATTCATTTTAACCAAGACTGATCAAACTGAAGACGAATGAACTTCCACTTTGTTTACACCCACCGAGCCCTACTACCACAGTTTGTATATATTTGAAGCCTAATTTTCCCTCCCTACTCTTAAAATTTAGCTGGCCCACCCGTCTTTCTTATCCCAACTCCTGTCTGTCCCGTTTCACTTCATTAATTTTGCCGGAATTATTTTTCCTGGTAAACAATTGACCCTGAAACCCGCGAAAATTAAGTACTTCAATGTATTTGGGCACACTACAGCAACCATCCACACTGGAGAACATTATTACGATGAATAGTTCAATACGAAACCTTCCCGCCTAAAGTAATGCAGGATTAAGCTGCTGTAGTCTATTATTCGTTCCAGCCTTGGTGATGTCTTTGTAGGCCAACTGTTACTGTAACGTAATTCTCAACTGTTACAAAAGAAGAATGATCGGTCCAGCTTGGACCAGAGTCAAAATAATTCTAACAAAAACTACTCTTCATGTAAATCTGAAACTTCCACATATGATTTGATAGTGGATTTAACTCTTACCAGTGCATAGCTGTGAAGATTCGCTAAATCTGGCACAGGTCTCTTATTGAACTTGGCCATGCCATGAAGAATATTCTCAGCTTCTTTCACACGGCCTTTACTCAGCAACCAGCGAGGGCTTTCAGGCACAAACCTAGCAGATGCGAAAAGTGGACAACAAATTAGTACAAAACATAATTGGTCATGAATTTTCCCACGTACAGTCAGTTTTATGTGTGAAGCAAAAGGACAAAAAGTGACACTGACTCCAGTGACATTGATAAGTTGTCAAATTATCAATGTTACAAAGATCTAATGAACAGCGAGAGAAGAGGAATATAAAACAATCCTTGATCAAGGCCAGGTTTGAACCTGCTTTCTCTGAGTCCTAGTGATTGAAAGAAAAGCATCTTTACCGTGCTGCCATGAGCCACTCTCCTGCAGCTATGCTGAAGTTCAACTTGACCTCAAGAGGATATAAAAAGATAAAGAAAATCCTCCAATCAGAATGCTCACCACCAAGAAAGGAGAACTGGTATCCCACACACAGCTGTTGCTATGGTAACATGTCGCCAGTCTCTGACTAAATATCCCCAGAGGCCAAGGCTCATCACACCCACTGCCCAGAAGCCTATACACCCACAGAAAGTCCGCCAGCGTGGGGTCACAAACTCCAGGGGAAGGACAAAGTTCACAACCATAACACCTGGCAAAAAAAAAAAATAAATAAATAAATGAAAAAGAAAAAAAGGTTTACATATCTTCACAATTTTCCTAGTATTTCTGAATTAGCTTAAACAGGATTTCAAACGTAACACTCTCCTGTTTCTCCAAACATACATGTTTAAGTAAATGACATTAAGGACAATAAGAAGTTTCATGTTTAAATGCCATATGACTGACTGAAAAACACACACAAATCATATACCATATATCTTACAGATTTATTATATGCTTGTTTTAAACTCCAGGCAACCAGCAACTGGCTTATCCCCATATGTCACAGACTGCCAAGTACAGTATTTCACCTAAAGACTGGTATGAACTTTCAAAAACATGTAATGGCCTTAAAATGATTCTTTTGATGGCAACTCTTTAAGTTTTTCTGATAAAACTTTTATCAAACTTCACAAAAGGCTCTTAAGTGGCCCTATACAGTAGATAAATCAATCAGCATCAACAATTTTAAAACCTTTAAAATGCATGACCCAACCGATCAGAATCAAGCAAAATGTTTCAGCATAAAAACGATAAACTTTTAAAATGAATTACAGTATCCCTAACAGCATCCACAATTTTAAACCCTTTAAAATGCATGACCCAACCTGGTATACAGCTTGGATCGCGACTTTTGCTGCATTCATGTGAGGCAATTGTTCTGACCACTCGATCCATACCAAGAGGTCATTATCCTAAATATGAGCACATTCGTAATTACTGACCTCCTATACAGGCTCCAATGATAACTCTCATGGCCGTATAAACACACCAGGATGGGGAAAACGCGCTTGCGGACCAGAATATCAACAGTAGAGTGTAAGTGATGAAGAGCAGTTTGCGACGTCCAAAGAGATCAGCCAGCTGTCCTGTGATGAGAGCGCCAAGGAGCACTCCGGCCATCTGAAGGGAGGTAATAAGGTCTGGAATGTATGACTGTTCACAGATCAGGTGCCACTGGAAGAAAAAAAAAAATATATATTTTTATTGTTATTCTTTTTTTGAATTATTATAATTATTTAATACTGTTTTAAGACTTTATCTATTTCAATACTCCCGGAGCACACTTCATCTTGGATGCTAGTTTATATATTTGATTGGTGTATTCAAGAATAGCTGACTTAAGAAATGATGATTTTCTTCTTGGCTAGTGTTATGTATCTCTCATGTTAGATGTGCACACACTGTTGTACATGTATTTAGTAGGAACACTAAAGAGCATGTATAACAACAGAATTAAATGAATATGGCGGTGGTAACTTTTATAGGTGAAAGTTGATTTGAATTTGTTTGTTGACTGTAAATTTCACTATTATTTACATTAATTATATTTGACATTTATTAAGATGCATTGTCCATGGTTGATTTTCATTTATTTATTCATTTGACTGGTGTTTCACTCAAGAATACTTTACTTTATACTATGGCAGGCATCATTATGGTGTGAGGAAACCACACAGAGTCTAGGGGAAACCACACAGAGTCCAGAGGAAACCAAACAGAGCCCAGAGGAAACCACACAGAGCCCAGAGGAAACCACAGAGCCCAGAGGAAACCCACAAGAGCTGGATGTATACTCACGGCCACCACATTGTGGAGAGGTTTTTGAATTAGTGTGAACATGCCAGCCACTCAGCTGCAGAAGCCACTACTGATTTTTATGTATTTTATGTATTTATTTGATTGGTGTTTTACACCATACTCAAGAATATTTCACTTATACGATGGCGGCCAGCATTACAGTGGGTGAAAACCAGGCAGAGCATGGGGGGAAACCACGACCATCCGCAAGTTGCTGGCAGACCTTCCCACGTACAGCCAGAGAGGAAGCTGAGTTTTAGGGCACACACACACATAACCAAAAGTTTATTTGAAGAGTGATTCCACAAACTGTATTCACTCTGACACAACATGGAGTATATGTAATGTAGAATGTCTTCTACAAAACTCATTTATCTGCAAGTAACAGCTAGCACTTATGAACACTACTTCACAGTTTCTTTGATACACTCATCGGACGCAAGTTAAGATATGTTTGAGGATACACTTCTCAAATTGGGAATTGTCTTCAAAATGACAGGAACGAGATTTAAATGTTGAACACAGGTCTATATAATGCACGTAACATGTAAAGCTTGTTCTATAGCAAGATTTGACAGGTACGTGTATTACACGTCATCTGTTACCTCAGTTATAATGGAGGTGTAGGGTGCTGTGTACTGGATGTCTGGGCAAATGACACACTCCGACGCGTTCTGACCAGATGCTTGGGAAAGGTTGCTAACGGTAATGTTATCACCTGGGCACGTCCATTTTGAGCTGGCTCCAGTCAGCACAGGTAACAACATGGCCCATGCAACTGGTGTCTCAAACAGGCTGACCAGTATGAAGATGCGGACCTGATAGGGTCCAAAACCACCAGACTGTACCAAGATTTCCTCATACTCCGTAGCTGTGCTCTCCTTAGATTTGGTGTGTCCGGGCATGGCTATTTTGTAGACGTACCAACCAGCAGCAAAACAGACATCAAAAGTGTCCGGTCAAAGATGACTAAAGTCTATGGTCATGGCTTCTTCTGGAAACATAAAACAAACTATCACACTGAGTAAATAGGGCATAAAATTGCACTAGTGGATTGGTTAGTAATGCTGAATTAGCTGTTCAAACTACAGGATTGTGTGATATAATACAATAAGTGAATGAACATGGTTTAATGCCAATTCAGCAGTATCCCAGCCATACTGAGGCAAGGAAAAATGACATCCTAGAGTTAGGTGGTCAGGCTGATTGACTGACTGACTGATGTGATTGACTGATTGGTCTGATTGACTGACTGGTCAATCACTGGTCTGATTGACTGATTGGTCTGATTGACTGATGCTTTACTCAAGAATGTTTCATTTACATTTTGTATGTAACGCCAGTCACCTTCATGAGTGAAGGAAACATTCCAAAGTTTGGTGAAACTGGATTCTAACATGCAACCTCATGGATCACAGGCATGGATGGTTGGAGTGTCCTAACACTTAGAGCAACGGAGCCAGAAGCTGTTCAAATTACATTATTTTTTTTACCATGTGTTCAGAGCACAAGGTCGGATGGCAACTAAGAACCTTGTGCTTGTACTGCAAAGTTGGTTGGTAACCAAAAACCATGTGATTGTAACAAAAGTTTGGTTGGTAACAAAAATACCATG
This sequence comes from Liolophura sinensis, assembly GCF_032854445.1. Classification (NCBI taxonomy): domain Eukaryota; kingdom Metazoa; phylum Mollusca; class Polyplacophora; order Chitonida; family Chitonidae; genus Liolophura; species Liolophura sinensis. Next base: position 21,277,915 of record NC_088302.1, read on the forward strand.
CGTTCAGGCCACAATCTGGTACCATTTAGTAACCAAGAAGCATGTCAACTAGATGTGTATGCAAGACTGGTTACAAACAGCCATCTTTTCAGACTGCAAGACTGGTCTGAAACCAAGAACCTGTAATTCAGACACAGGACAGGTTGGTAAACTAGAACCAGTTTTTCAAACACAGCACTAACTGATAACCTAGAACCAGTCGTTCAGACACAGGACTGGTTGATACCCTGGAACCAGTCGTTCAGACACAGGACTGGTTGATACCCTAGAACCAGTTGTCCAGACACAGGACTAGCTGATAACCTAGAACTAGTTGTCCAGACACAGGGCTTGCTGAAAACTAGAACCAGTTGTTCAGGCACAGGACTTGCCGATAAACTAGAACCAGTTGTTCAGACACAGGACTTGTTGATAAACTAGAACCAGTTGTTCACACAAAAGACTGGTAAGTGAGAGGTAGTAAATCAGAAAACAGGAGAGACTAGTAACCTACAGTACAACCAGTGTACAGGACACAGGAGATGCCAGCTGCTATGACCCAGGCTGTGCAGACTACAATCAGCACAAGCTGGTTACCTACAATCAGCAGTTAATATCACTGAACAGTCTAGGACTTTTATTTTCATGAACATGTCACTTATGTGATGGCAGTTAGGCTGATGTGAGAGGGGAATCATCAAAACTTTTCAGGTACAAGTACCATTCAAACATTTAAAGTCTTGGGAGACCTGGGAGTAACCCAGGTCTTCACTTTACCTGTATGGCTAGCACGTTATCGACGGTCACAATTTTCCATCCATAGGGGTAAAAGCAACAGAAGCAACGTAATGCATGTGAGCACCCTAGATGAGGGTTGAAAAAGCAGAAACTAGCAGAATTACCTCTTATGAGATTCGACTCGCAATTCCTGTGTCCCTATATAGACACTGTACTGCGCTCGGAAATATCAACCTCTTCCCTGAAGTTCACAAAAGGCTCACACTGAAACCAAGGAATGCCCATTAGTATTGACACCATACTCACCAGTGTTGCTAAAATTTGAAAAAAAGGGCATTTTTCAGAGGACAAAAACCCTTAATGACCTCAAATTTCGCCCACAAAAATGCATTTTTAGAGGATGGTAAATGTCACAAAATATTATTTTCGGTGCTGAAACTTTTACAATTTTACAGTGGGATATCATCCCATGTTCCAAGCAAACCTTAAAAAACACCTTTCTCAAATCAGTAGAACTGTCAGAATCAGAAAAAATGGGCATGTTAGTTAGGACGAAATTTATGGTCATTATAGGGTATATATCATAAAATACATGTTTGTGTACTGAAACTTACATTTTTTCATTAGGATATCTTTCTAACTTTCAAACAAACCTTGAAACACTTTTCTAACATCAACAGAGCTCATCAATATGGAAAAATGTGTTACTTGGTCATGAGCAAAATCTTGTGTCCATTATCACATATATACAATATATATATTTATATATATTTATATATATATATATATATATATATATATACAGCTGGGTTGAAACCCAGCCAAAATTAGTTGGTCTTGCCCTTTAAACAATTGAAACACTAGCTTTCATATTTTGATCTGAACATCAAGCATATATTAAAATAGGCCAAACTCTGAGCCAGTCCTATACACGATGACAGAGCATTATATAAACATACACACGTATCATGCAGTACTGTCTATTGTTTGACAGGTGGCGCTCAACAACACTGCAACAAGTGTTCACTGCAGCACAGCTGTGCCAGCAAGAGCTCTAACTGCTAAAAGACGATGCATATGCACTAGTCAACAAAGCAAATCCTGTAAAAGCCCATTCTAACATCTGTCACCGAGATTTCAGCCTGTTAGCACGGTAAAGTGTGGCAGTATAACCAATAAGACATACCATTGGATAAAACACTGCAGCTGGTTTAAGAGAGTGAGAATATCTTACAAAAGACTGTGATGAGTAAATGCAATTAGCAACCAAAACTAGAAGGTTTTGTAACCCCCCTCCCCCTGCTCCCATTAACCCGTAAAGCGTGTAACAGTCAGCCAAAATATCAAAACAGAAAAACATGATCAAATGATCAATGGGACAGACTGACAGGTACCAAAATTTTACCAACTATTAAGGTTATAATAAGAAAGCCTGAAACCTAATTTGACTTAATTCTGTCAACAGACATCTTACTGACCATAAACAGAATGGACACACAGACAATAAAGCACCATAATCCTCTCAGTTAATATGGTCAACATAATGAAGTTTGAACCATGCAAATTTGAGTAAATTCTGCCCAGTAGTTTTGCCCAACACTGGACCGCAAAATCACAGTTTGTCTGTCTCTCCCCACCCCTTACTAATATATTTTATTTTTTTTATTGGTGTTTTGTGCCGTACTCAAGAATATTTCCCTTATACAATGGTGGACAGCATTATGATGAAAGGAAACCGGAGGGGGGGGGGGGGGGGGGGGGGGGGTGAGGGGGGACCAGGGGGGGGGACACACGATCACCTGAAGTTTGCTGGCAGGGCTTCACAGGTATGGCCTTATTCAAATAAGTAACCTGTTTGTTAAGTCAAACTATCTGCATACTATTGTTACTTTATGAGACTAATGGGACTTTATAGTCTGCACTGATATGATTACCTGGCTGGCTTATGGTAATACACTTTTGAGCAATTGTGAACTCTTTGTATACACATTACAGACCTAGAATCACACCTAAACAGTAACTATAGTTGTTTTCACTTGCTTTTCAGGAAATCCATCCAATACAAAAGACAATTCTCATTTAATGAACCACACCCACTGTGTAACCCCAAAAATTTCTGTCGGACAGATAACTATTTTTGTTTTAAAAGTTCAAATTTTATTTTACTAAAATTTTTTGTTTGATCTGCAGTACTTGTATCTAATATATGACAAAAGAAAAGGTATGCATGAAATGTCTGATGATGAAAACACTACAAAGCTATCTGTTCTGAGGAACACGGTTACATGTGCTGCATGACGGAAACAGCAGCTGCAACATGTCACAAATATTAGATTTGTCTTGTATTCAGCCCCTTGGTTAAGTACATATAAGTGAATAGGTAAAAGACAGGATGTTAAAACTTTGACTGAAAGATTGTTTAAATAACACTGACGTAAAAAAAAGAAAAAAATGGAGACATAAATTTAAAACTGTTCTTTTTTAACGTTCACAACTGGTACATCCTGTGCAGATTGTTCTGGTGTCTAACATGCCATAGTTTTTGGTTTAATATTAATACAGCGCAAAACATTTCTCAGAATATCACTGTTTATTTCCCTATATCTTTCATTGTTATCTTGCAACTCAGCGTAAGCTTCCTACTGCTCCATACAAGTGAATTGCTTGGATGTTTGCAGTCTTGAATAAATAAAATGAAAAATAATGGATGCTATGCTGATAGTGTGCTATGCCTGGTAATAACTGGAAATCACACCATCGGAACAATCTGCACCTTTGAATGTCACTAAAGCATATAGTTTTGGACTTTTGTCGCTGTGCAGCAGTGTTGTGTTATCCGTCATGTTATCAAAAAAAAAAAATTATTCAGCTCTGAATATGCCCCTAAAACGTGTAGGCGCCCATGAAGCATATGTATGTAGATACAAATCCTATAGGCATGAGTTAAAGTCCACAAAAGCTTGGTACCAGTCACAAGGGCTAGAATCTAGTCTGCAAACAATATATATGCCATATACAAGCCTCCTACATATATGTATGAGAAATAAAGGTATGAAACAACTTTCACCTGGCACCACACAATGTCTCTCTAAAATTTAACAAAAAGGCTTCAATCTCCACCTTCGTCGTCATATGACTGAAAAATTGTTGAGCACGACGTTAAACCCCAAGCACTCACTCACTCACTCAATCTCCACCTTTTCCACTCAATCATTTGTATTTTGTCCCAGCGGCAGTTATACCTGTTATCTGAGCCCACGAGACATCAGCCGTCATACTCCTCACAGCGCACAAGTCGCTCTTTACCTTTCGCTTTACATCAATGCCACCCACAGATAAGCTTGACTTTTAGAGTCTGTGAGACAGACGTAGGCTTGATTAGGCTTAGCCTCATCACTTAGTCTCCTCCCGCAGAATTATTTAACCAGCATTCATCAATAAAATTGTTTCAGGTTTGGTTAGAATCATGGTAATTGTACATACTTTAAATAAAGAGAATGCACGTGTATAAAGTATTATTAGAGACAAAGGCTGAGATGGATCGTTTTTTTTTTTTTTGTCTGACAACACTTCCTGCCTCATCATCGTGACCCCAGTGACCTTGACTTTGTTCCACATTTCTGTACAAACTTTGCT
>NC_088302.1:21282467-21312825 GCF_032854445.1 Liolophura sinensis
TAGTCACCGTCTTTCTCGTGGATGTTGAAGTTTATACCTATAGAAAGGTAAACTAGTCACCGTCCTCCTCGTGGATGTTGTACTCTATACCTATAGGAAGGTAAACTGGTCACCGTCCTCCTCGTGGATGTTGAATTTTATACATGTAGGAAGGTAAATAAGCCACCGTCCTCCTCGTGGATGTTGTATTTTATACCTACATGAAGGTAAATTAGCCACCGTCCTCCTCGTGGATGTTGTACTTTATACCTGCAGGAAGTTAAATTAGCCACCGTCCTCCTTGTGGATGTTGTACTTTATGGCTAAAGGAAGGTAAATTAGCCACCGTCCTCCTCGTGGATGTTGTACTTTATACCTATAGGAAGGTAAATTAGCCACCGTCCTTCTCGTGGATGTTGTACCTCATGCTTACATGGAGGTAAGTTAGCCACCGTCCTCCTCGTGGATGTTTTACCTTATACCTACATGTAGGTAAATTAGTCATCGTCCTCCTTATGGATGTTGTACTTTATACCTATATGAAGGTAAATTAGCCACCGTCCTCCTCGTAGATGTTGTACCTTATACCTATGGGAAAGCAAATTAGCCACCGTCCTCCGCGTGGATGTTGTACCTCATGCCTACATGGAGGTAAGTTAGCCACCGTCCTCCTCATGGATGTTGTACTTTATACCAGTAGGAAGGTAAATTAGGCACAGCCCTCCTCGTGGATGTTATACCTGACACCTCCAGAAAGGTAAACTAGCCAACGTTCCCTTCGTGGATGTTGTACTTTACACCTGAGGAAAGGTAAATTAGCCACCGTCCTCTTTGTGGATGTTGTACCTAATACCTGCAGGAAGGTAAACTGGCCACCGTCCTCCTCATGGATGTTGTACTTTATACCTATAGTAAGGTAAATTAGCCTCCGTCTTCTTTGTAGATGTTGTACCTGATACCTGCAGGAAGGTAAACTGGTCACCGTCCTGCTCATGGATGTTGTACCTTATACCTGCAGGAAGGTAAATTAGCCACCGTCCTCCTCGTGGATGTTGTACTTTATGGCTATAGGAAGGTAAATTAGCCACCGTCCTCCTCGTGGATGTTGTACTTTATACCTATATGAGGGTAAATTAGCCACCGTCCTCCTCATGGATGTTGTACCTCATGCTTACATGGAGGTAAGTTAGCCACCGTCCTTCTCGTGGATGTTGTACCTGATACCTGCAGTAAGGTAAAGTAGCCACCGTCCTCCTCGTGGAGGTTCTACCTGATACCTATAGGAAGGTAAACTAGCAACCGTCCTCCTCGTGGATGTTGTACTTTATGGCTATAGGAAGGTAAATTAGCCACCGTCCTTCTCGTGGATGTTGTACCTGATACCTGCAGTAAGGTAAAGTAGCCACCGTCCTCCTCGTGGAGGTTCTACCTGATACCTATAGGAAGGTAAACTAGCAACCGTCCTCCTCGTGGATGTTGTACTTTATGGCTATAGGAAGGTAAATTAGCCACCGTCCCTCCTCGTGGATGTTGTACTTTATACCTATATGAGGGTAAATTAGCCACCGTCCTCCTCGTGGATGTTGTACCTTTTACCTGGAGGAAGGTAAATTAGCCACTGTCCTTCTCGTCGATGTTGTATCTTATGCCAGTAGGAAGGTAAATTAGCCACCGTCCTCCTCGTGGATGTTATACTTTATACCTATGGGGAGGTGAACTAGGCAAGGTCCTCCTCGTGGATCTTTAATATTTTTTCTTCAAGTTAGTGATGGAGGACTATTAGGTTACTAATTAACAATGACACATTAGAGAAGGTCTTCAGGGTTACAGTAATGTCTGTGTTTTCGGATAATAAGGGGTTTAAAGTGTTGAGAATTTATCTGCTCGGCTATAGGCCTATATAAATATACAGGCCTATAGTCTCGTACCTTGCCCAATTATTCGTAAACGAACAAGTTACTTGTTCCGTTCTGCTCATGGATGTCCGTTCTCCTCGTGGACGTTCTCCTCATGGATGGCGGCTGCCCAGTGCTACTCGTTTCCACTCCACTGTTCAAAGGAATTCTGATGACAGCCAAGCGCAGCTGTGGAAAGCCTTTTATATACAGGAGGCTCCCTACCGGGGGAGCGCGCTTATTTATTTATTTATTTATTATTATTTATTTTACTCTCCTGGCATAAAACGTGTTTCCCTGCTTTTAAGTTTTTAACATCATTTTATTGTTTACACCACGGATGTGAGTTGGTTTAGGTCAGTGTTCTTATTTACCTCCATGGTCAGCACACACCATTCCCTTAAATCTTCGAGTTTAGTTGAGGTTTATTGCACCATCTTGCAACACAACGCTGAAACATATGATCAGCAAATCTGTACATTCCATTATTTATTTGTAAGAGTAAAACCAGAGCAGCGACTGCAGTGTTAAATTGCCACATGTAAGCGCCTGTTTCAGTGTCGGGTTCTGGTGAATGCTTCTTGGACAGTTAATCCTCACTTTATCTGTATGCTTGTCCAATTTAAGTGATGCTTTAATGTAGAAAACCTCATAGCTATACGGGATAAATCTGCGACCCTGTGCACCTATAGGCGATTATGTATAGACCAGTGTTGGATTCAGTTGCTTTAAGTTGGTGATTTGATATCACGCCAAATCTTCTAATGGCAAATCGTCTAATATATAGTAATTCATGGTAGTATTATAGTATACATGTACGTTTTGTATATTGATCTACCGTACTAGAAAGACTTCAAGCCATTCTATAGTCTAGCACAGTAATACACCAGAGAAAGATAAGACAACACGTCTTCATCGTTGAAGGCCCCAAGCCGCACTGCTTTATTCAGAGAAGACCGCGTGGCATGTACATCAGTATGCAAAGTGATACGTCACTGATACGTCACAAGACGTGATATATTACAGTACGAAGAGCTGTTTAATATGGACCGCTTTATTAAACTCTTGATTTGTATTATCGACTGTAGAATCGTCGACTTCAAGATGAGAAATGAAAAAACGATAAACACTAGCTGCTCCACATGAAATATAGAATTTGACAAATTGTACCGACCGAAAGCGGATGATGAAAAAAAGTTTTTGTTGGACAACTCGAATTCTGCGAGTCAATACAACAAAATCGAGCCTTGTGAGCACTTCTCTGTCAGTAAAATGTACACAGATGAAATATAGGGCCTAAAGCTAGGCATTGTAATTTCTCGTGTGAAATGAATAAATGAATGAATGAATGCTTAGGGTTTAACGTCGTACTGAAAAATTATATGGAGACAGAAAGTCATATGGTATGTGTACATATACTGTGACTTCTTATGGCAGGGCGAGTCCATGACGTTAAAGTGCTGTCGCCACTGCACGATTCAGTATCATGTGGAACACACCGATGTCAGACATGACACCCCACGCAGTCACATTATACGGACACTTGGCCAACCGATCTCGTTTCCTTGCTCTAACTTCTCAGTGCAGAGCTGCAAGCGAGGAACCAAGGAGTACTATTTTTGAAGTGTTTGGTTCGTATAAATTGAAATCAAAGCAGTGATTCCAGAACTGAAACGCCAACTATAACGGATATGCATGTATACTCACAATTAAGTGCTCCATAGTGGAAAGATAAGCAAATATATTAGATGATGAATGCTGAAAGCGGAGAATGTTAACCTAAGGGGATGGTGGGGGGAGGGGGGGTTGCATGAGCGGACAGCATATATACTACGAGTGATGCATGTATATTGCTCCTGTCATGAGAGACGAAGGTTTGCCAGGTATATAACTGCTATACTCAAGCAAATTTACTCCCGAGAGGTCTGTCAAGGCATGTCACAATGAGATGTAGTTGGAATCCAGTTGGTATCGTGGTGGTGGGACGATAGAAACGTTAAGCAAAGACGGATATCCCTTACTGGGTACCTAAAATGGAAGAGTCGTTCAGCTTTGCGATCTGATGTGTTGGTACCACCAAATGGATGTGGTGAGTGATAGTCACAATCCAAGCTTGATACTAAATATGACCTAACTGATTTATTCCATTGCTGTTTTTCGCCGTATTCCTGTTGCTCAACCGTGGTAAACTGGCGAGACCAGATTGCACCGGTTAGAAACCTCCTTTGTAATATTCGTTAGATCCATCGACAATTTCTTACTGCAAAAACTACAGTGTGATCAGCATATTCTATCAAACATCAACCATTAGGTCTTTATTAAATTGCAAAAGTATATTCTGTACTAAATAAATGTGGATGGAGTGTCCAAATCCGCTAAACCCTGGGATAGGAACCGTATACTCAACATCTTGAATAAAATCGCTACGTTGAGTATAGGCCCATGGGCAGTTGCAACCAAGTTACATATTTTAACATCTTATACACTGGTATTCCTTTATTGCGTCTTGCGGTGATCACTGTGAACGGATAACAGCTTCTCTTGGCACGAAGCCTTCCTAGTTTCTCATTTTATAAGCTCTCTATAGTGCTTTGGTGGTTTGTGCTGTGCGCTGCATGTTTTAGAAATTGGTCTTGCGATCATTGACCCGGAACATCCATGTTGGTTTCCAGTTGCACTCGCTCGTATATTTCTGCCACCGGTTTCAACTGTGTTAATTCGGGTAGTAACCGTAATCGTATATAACCAAAGTCTGTTGCAGTCAATTACTAGCATTAAGTTTTTGCAGCATGACACTTCATGAAAATGACAGCGGCATGAGGTCATGATGCTGCAACTGGAACCCAACTGGGTATCGGATTGCTGCCTAAAGGCAGCGTATAAGCTCGGCCTACAAGATTAGCCTAAAGTTCGGCAACTCAACCAGACTGTTGTGTGGATACCTAAGCGTTCGTGTAGGCTAAATAACGACGCGACTCCACTCACTTGAATGATTTGGGGAAATACGGTTTAACTTCATTTTGAAAACTGGTACTGGTATATTTGGGAGGTATGAAAAAGGATATGTTCACACACATCCCTTCATGTGAATAAACCGAAGATCTGTCCTGTATTCAGGGCAGTTGATTCTTTCCCAGACATCGTTGGCAACACCAGCCTGCGGTTTCGTCTATGTCCTGTACATTAATACCGGTCACAGCTACGTGGAAACTACCGCACTGTCAAGCCATAATGTGGGTTGCATGTAGCAGCTTTTAGATAAAATATACCACCGGTGATTCAAGTGAAATATACTGGCGCATTGTAGCAAGTGAAATATTGTATATGGTAACTTAATCTTAATTTACAATGTTAAAATTAATGAAAAGTGTCAAAATCCAAAATAATGGGTCAAAAACTGATGAAACTGTGGAAAGCTTAAACCTGCCAGGTTCCTGACAGTTACATACCTCCTGACTAAGCCGCAGCTAGCCCAGCTAGTGCAGGGTCTTAACACCAAGGTCATTGGTCAGGAGCTAATCAGTGATAATTTCAATGGATAAGTCGCACTGGGCCAGCTGTCACAAAACTTTGTAAATCCATTTTCTGTAACTTTCCTTTGGAATAACGTCGCCTTATGGTGCTTTCAAGTAGGCATTTTCAAAAACTTTAGTGAAAAAAAAAAAGATTTGCCAACTTTTGTGAAACGGTGTCCAGGCCCACTTTCATGAAACTTTCATAGTTTTAAATGCAAAAATATATTTCTTAAGCAACGTCACTACCATAGTCAGCAATATCTAACTTTTTTTCTTTCGAGAAACACTTAGAACCTAACCATTTTAAAGGAGCAAAAAGATGCCGAAAATAGAAGAGTGAGTATGAAAACTTAGTTGCAAATATGGTTTTTAATATTTTTTGTTGGAGAAAAGGGTCTTTGGGACCACATCTTGATATATATCGTATATATCCAGACCAGTAATGTTCAAAATAAGGATGTGATGCATGTCTAAATATGTATTTGAATGTAAATTTCTTGTTTATATCCAAACATAGGCATCTAATCTGAATTATGATAATACTTATGAACATGATAAACATATAAATATCATCAAAATCCAGGTCGAATACATTTGTTAAGTGAAAATACCAAATTCTAGCAAAATATATTTATTAAACATGCATGCGTTACATCCTCATTTAGAACACTACTAAGCAGAGACTATATATAGCAAGCAGGTGGTTCCAAATATCCACCATATAAAAATTCAGTGACTTTCTCTTTAAAGAAAAATCAAAAAAAGTATTGAAGACCACATTTACAACTAACTATTTCACACTCTTTCATCGGAACTTTATGTGATTTTTAAGTTTTCTCCAACTTTAATACGCAATTTACTAGACTTAGGGAGATTTATGGAACTGGGCCCAGGCAACACACGATGTTGCAGAACTGATACTTCTCCCAAGTGAAACCGGACTATGAAATAGTTAGAACAGAACACACAAAATGCTGGGGACATCATTTACTGCATTAATACACGCGTCAAGGGAGCTCAATCCTCCTCCACAGTCGTTCTCTCGGACACATAGATACCGTCCAAAAACTTTCGGATATCTTTCCTCTTCACCAGAGCGGACTGTTGAATGAGTGCAGCTGAAAATGAGAGAGGAGAGTTATTAAAACCCGATTTTATCACTCATTACTTGTAACTTTCTTCACTGGTGTTTTGGGCTAGTCGTTCACTATTCAGTGCTGAATCTAATCTGACGTGTTGAGAAGAGAAAAATCATTTTGTATCAAATCATGTGGCATCAACTCAAGGTTATCCTAATTTTCAGTCCCAGCTCAAGTCGTCATTTTTTTTTAAACAACTTTTAATTCTGTTTTTAAAATGTAAGATTGATATATTGTTCTAAATGCTGCGGTCAGGAATTTTCACTGACATATGATATGGGCCAATTTTATGATTGCAGCCTATCGGAATGCCGAAAGCAAACCACCAGATAAAGGTCGCACAAAGATGAAGCTTAATGTTTATTGTATACTGTAGGAAGTCGTATGATAACCAAAAAATGTTTGAATCAAGATCGCCAAAACAGCCACACTAGAGTTTCTCACCTGACCGTGACACCAGCTCAATATCATTACCCTCCAGAACATACTCGTCCTTCTGCTGGCCGGACGCCTTGAACGTCACCCCCGGCAACATGTCCACGGTCCTCGTAAATCGCTCTCCCAAGAAGTTACGCACTTCCACAGTGCGGTTGTTGTTTAGGATGGCAATGTTGATGGGGAAATGGGCATACACAGACCTCATCTTGTAAAGGAAACCCTGCAGGTGGAACAGATTTTATTTATTTATTTTAATTGAGGGTATAACATAACTAAAAGCTACTTCGAGAACAAAATGTACAAAGGCGCACGAGTTGCAACAAAGGGGCAATACTCTGCTATGCACTACTACATTGTAAAAGAAAAATATGCATACATTTGTATCATTATCTGGCAATGGTCACAATCACCAAAAAAATATAATGAACTGGTGGTTTTCTTGCACAAATTTTGTTCAAAATCTATACTTTTTCTGTAGTCTCTGGTAGACATCCAAAAACATGTAACAAAACTTCATTTGAAGACCTGTTGTTACTTTATGAGCAGATGAAGTAGGGTGGGCTAAGTGAAAACAACTGTGCCTTGTCAACTACCTGGCAAATCTTACGAGGTAAAACTTTAGCCAGAGAAAACCAACTCAGTCCATCCGACTCCACTTGCAGGACCAAGACAGGAGGCTTTAAGGAACATACCGCCGACATCAAAAAAAATTGCGCTGTTATTTTAGACCTCATCTACATAATGTTAAGACTTCCAGATGTCTACTGACATATAAATGACTTTGGACAATTGCATGTTTAGTTTTATCCGGGGTTTCCCTTCGACCATCAACTCGCCCAAATCACTGTATTTAGAAAGTCTAATCTAATCAGTTACCTCCCCTTGTTGTCTAGACAACAGGTGATATGTGATATACTTGAAATGTCAAACACAACACTGTGGTGTAATTATGTGGTCTACCGTGTAACTTCAGTTCTGCCATAGGCAATAACGAGTACTTTATAAAACATTATCAATAGAAAGGAAGATCGTATTTGATTTACCAGACTTCTGATTTGCGTTCAACCTGTCGTATTGTTTACATGTGTGATAAATGTGGGATCTTTGCGCTGCACCTATTGCACGTTTTCTTGTCAGGCGGATAGTTTAGACCAGTCACAGATTTCCCCTCATGATTCTCTTAATTGACATTTTGTGGAAAATATAGGCCAAGGGAGTTTAGTTAGGGGTCAAATGCAACCCATTTTTGTTTTTAGCTATACAAACTCAAAAATTCTGAATTTCTTTCGGCAGAATGTCCCTTTAAGATGGCATAAAACCTTATCTTGACCATTTGGATAACATGTGATTTCAAATGTGTGATCTTTTCCTCTGGAAGTTTCAACTGTCATATGTTGTCATTGCTCTGAACTGAGCATTTGAAAATGACAAACTTAAGTCGGTATCCCTTTGGGACACATTTACACCCAAAAGCTGAAAAATGTCATCAACACCAATACCTTAATAATGCTAGAATTATGATGGCCCTTCCAAGTCACACTGAATTTGGCAAATGTAAATTAATTAAATTTATTTAACTGATTGTTGCTTAACACCATAGTGTTCTATGTATGTATTTGACTGGAGTTTGCTCTGTGCTCAAGACTATTTCATTTATTCTGGCATGGTCAAGTTTAAGGGTAGAGGAACAAGAAGGCCAGGGGTAAACCATCGACATCTGGCAAATTACTGACAAACTGCCCCACATGTGCCAACAAGATATGCTTAATACATTGGTGAAAGACGAGGTTTTCTACGAATGTAAACAGTTCCATGAACCTTGTCAACCACTTACTGATATTAAAGCCTCATGAAATGTGAGTGAGGGAATCATGTACCTGGACTGAACCCGCACCATGTGCTATGGTAAATAAACACGAGGGCTGTTTCTATCGCCGACAAATATACCTTTTTGACGCCCTTGATCATGTTCTCAATGTGGCTACAGACTGTGCGCACAGCGGCCAGCTCTTTCCTCTTGCCGAACCACTTCTCCACTTTGATAGAGCGCTTGCCCATCTTCTTAATGACCACTGCCAGGTGGCCAAAGTCACGGGTCAGCGAGCCCCGGGGGCCCTTGACGGTCACCTTACGGGCATTGACACGGATGTCAACTGTCAACAAGAACATCACCCATAAGAATACGATAACACAGCAGTTCACATCAGGAATAGCATCATGCTTCAAACTTAAGTGTATGTATATATATATATATATATATATATATATATATACTATAGAAGAAACATGACAAACTCAACTTGTTGATTTAGCTTACTAGTTTCACCATATCATGACAGTTCTTCAGAGCTTTATATATACATATTTATATATAAAAATCAAGCCTTATGCGAAATGGTAGTCAGAAATGTAAATATAAATCTAGGTTGGCCCATTTGCTTGAGGCTTATTTTTCAACACTGATTCAGTCAATTCATCACAAAGGTCTCCATGTAGCATGACAGTGACTTCTCCTATGAACTTCATGTAAGATAACACCAAGGCCAAGAGAACAACTGAATCCATAGAAATCTAGAAATTTCCCAGTCCGACAAACAGACCAGTCACCCAGTGAAAGAAAATAAGCACCTCAACCATGTGGCTAGAACAGTTTCTCAGAAAATCTTACATAGCTTGCAATTCATTTGTTTATTTATCTGATTGGTGATGTACATACGACGTACTCAAAAATATTTCACTTATATGATGGCCAAAATTATGGTGAGAAGAAACCAGGTCGAGCCATGACCATCTACATGTTGCAGGCAGACTTTCCCACGTATGGCCAGAGAGGAAGCCAGCATAAGCTGGACTTGAACTCACAGCGACTGCATTAGTGAGAGGCTCCAGAGACATTGCACCACGTTGGCATGCTAACCATCCATGAAACGCAATAACTTATTACATAAAAATAACATGATTGTATTTAGGTTTTCTGCCAAGCATACTTACTGCCCTCAGGGATCTTCACAATCTGATTGGCCTCAATGGTCTTCATAACTGTGAATAAGACAGAAACAGAAAATAAAAATATAGTGTACACAACACAACAAAGGCTAACGAGACTCGAAAGGTGGTAACCATCATGTGTAGCACTGCTTTTGTTGTTATACTTTTGAAAATTCTGCTGCTGCATTTAAATTATATTGCAGAATACAAAAGCTCTGAATGATGTAGTTATTTTATTGTGGTTTAAAACCATAACGATACTCAAGAGTTGTAGTGCCAAATCTGCCTTAAATTCTGGTTGATCCACAAAGCGAATACACAGCATTGCATTTATTTTTTTTTCACTATACAAAATATAGGTTCACAGGTGAAGACTTGAAGTCCTTGTAAAAAACCATGTACCGCCTTTCGAACAGTATGAGGATTTCACGTGACCAGTTCAGACAAGGTAAATGTCAGCCATCTTTGTCATGAGAAATCATACTTCGTCAGGTTGCCATTAGTATTTATTGATTTCTTCAGTGTTAAAGGCCATCCTCCGGACAGCAGTCAGGCTTCTGGATGGAGGAAACTGGAGTAGTCAGAGTAAGCCACTTTTTTTTGCGAGTTATGGAACAAACTCAATCTCATGCCCTTTGACCTAATGATATCACGCTGGAGTATTAAAAAAGGATCTGGCGAGATCTGTACACTACGTAGCATGAAGGGCTGGAGATAGTTTGGACGACGTCAAGTGAGGCAGACAAAAATATTCAGCGATCAATCAATCTTGACAAGGTGAAAGCTGTACCTCTGGTAAGTGAAGTAACTGTAGACGGTTGAAAAGCACTATTATCGAACTTTCATTATGTACCAATGACAGGCCTGAGGGGGCATAAATTTCAGTTCATTTTCAGGCGCTGGCAAAACTCTACGCTTTCTTGTTTACGCACTGGTACCTAGCTTGACTTGTACCTGCCATTGTGAGCGCATAGACTGTTTATGTCACACATTCATGATTAATGACAAGAACTGCTGTCAGAAAATTCCGACTATGGAGGTCATAAGTACGAATCGAAAAATACCCAGTGATCTGGGAAGGGGCCTCTGTCAGCCGTTGTATCGTTAACATAAAAGTTAGGCTAACCTGATCGGCGAAATTATCACGTTTACAGTTGTCAACTGCCATACTGAACTAGAATAAATTCAGTCATCAAGTCCTCCAGTTCAACCAAAACGATAAGCTCTATCTCTATAAAACGTAAGTTACCATACATAAAAATAAACAATATGACAGGTGATTTAATAGACGCCCAGTTTTCGCGAGTTGACACTCAGTGTTTTAAAACTATTAATATTCATCATCTCCACTGTGTGATTAGGAAAACTGCAAACTAAATGTAAAAAAGAATGTTTTGGGGTTCACTGATGAGAGTATTTGGTCGAAGTTGGGATCATTTCACAGAGATATTTGTTTGATACAACACGTAAGTTCGTGTGCCAACCAACCTATGAGTGAATGGCCACCGGAAAAGAACTCTGCTGATTTAAAGTTGAAGAACGCATGCGCAAGCAGACGCCGGAAGAGGAGTGTGACAGGTAAAAAGCAAAACATTTTCGTACACGAGACTTTCAAGGCTTTTCATGAGGTATAGGTGTTTAGGAGATCATTCATTTTTATATCTATGTAGTTATGTATAGTGGTTACATTGAGTATCTGCGCTACGAAATTCCAGAGCAATTTCTGAAGAAAAATTGTCACTTTACTCTCTCAGTCAGTGCCAACGTGGACGCATCATTCACTGGCTACAACAACAACCAAACAACTATTTTCCATCATGGCCTAAGCTAGTTAGCAGACTGTACAGGGGTCTGTCAATCTGAGATTGATGCCGGTTGTTTCTTCTCAGATCTGCTTCTCAGATGTTCATATGAAAAGTAGATACTCTATGTCACAGGATGTACATAGCAACCCCAAGCTGCAGTTTTAACTTGGAGTGAGTGAGTGCTTGGAATCCTTAGGGTGTTTGTAATGTGCCTTCTTGTTGCAGAACGGATTTCCACTCCTCTTTATCTAGTGCTGCTTCACTGAGACGATTTAGCGAAGGCAAGTAAGCCTCATACTGACACGGGTCAACGAGTCGTTGCACTATCCCCTTCATGCTGAACGCCAAGTGAGGAAGTTACAACTTCCTTTTTTAAAGTCTTCTGGGTGACTCGATCCAGGATTGATCCTGGATCTACCGCTTCTGATTTTAATGTTGAACCTTGAGGTCTATTTTCACCGATTTCTGATATTTACCCTCCTCAGCGTTTAATCATTCCACTAAGAGTATATATTAAAGACTAGGTTGCTGTATTTATGTGTAGCTTTCTATGTCACTGCTTACGTCAATTCGTTCATGCTTTCCTGAATGAGGCTGTCCAGATGTGGAGGAGGCCCTTTTCAGATGCAGTCCATGTGACAAAAGTATGTGACACACGCACATGCACATGCTCTTACTATGTTCATCTGTCTTAAGCACATCTAAGTGGCCCAGTGGGATAAGCATCTAGCTCTGGACCTAACAAGTGAAATATGTACAAACTGAGAACAGTTCAGCACAGAACACTTGTGGATGACAAAGGCATTTGATAAAGACTAAAGTGAAGAACGTCATACTTCATTTACCGCTATTTTCTTTTTTTGTATGTAAATTGAACATCTGCCCATTCATTTTAAGCTAATGAAAAATCAGTAAAAGCATATGACTGTGGGAAAAAAATGAGGACAACAGGCACATGGAAATTGACCTGGTCCTCACAAATACCCTGAAAAATCTGGTCGGTCCATTCCGGAAGACATTTTGCTGGACAAAGTGGGCCTTTAAATCTACACTAAAACGACGGCCAATGTGGCCTAGGAAATAACTAACATTGTGCTTGCGATAAATCAATGAAAATGTAAGGAACTTAAGTGTGCAAACTTCAAGCAGTGGAGACATAGTTTTGTTGAATGCCACATTCACTGCATCAGGTTTTTAAATGGAGCACTCTCTGACATTGGTCTGGGCCATCCTTGGCTGACCAAAATTTTGCCAAACCTAATGTCTGAGCAATCTTGGACTAGTGTATAAATCAAATTTATGAAATTAAAAGATATATTTTCTCCTCTCTCATCAAAATCACTTTATGCAGTAATGGTGAGTCGCGTGCACTAAAATCTAGAAACATGGAAATCAGACAAACAAGACAGGACTGCATTGTCAGTGTTAAGTTTAGTGATAGTTTCAGCAGTGTTGTCTTTGAGATAGAATGGGAGACCAAGATGATTACCATGTTTTCCGAGTGACAGTGAACAGGAGGCACCTTGACTGTTGCTGTCATTACATCTTCATACTGCGCATTTCTCATAAGTGAAACAGTGGGTTCTAATTACAGTCTTGTCAAACCGAACAGCAAAATTTGCAGTGAGTACTTCTGCGTTTGTCAGATCCAAATCTGGTTTTAATAGGACTTTGTGGGCCGCTTTAACAACGTAGAAATATAAGTATTGCAATATGCCAAGGTATGGCATGGCAAGGCAAGGTATGGCAATACTCATGGTATTACCAAACAAATACTAATACTAAAACTTTAAGCAATGTTAAAGCAAGCAATCAAAGAAATCTTGGATTTTATTCTTATCTTCCAGTGTAATATCCTGAAACTTAGTTCCATTGATCAGCACCATGTCTGGGTTCGGCCAAAATGATGGATTCTACCAGGGAAATTTCTATGAGCAGCAGTCAGCTGGCTATGACATGGGTCCAGGGGGCCAACAGTTTGGAGGGGAGCAGTAAGTACGGCCAATCCAACAGTAGGCATGTCTTAATCAGTTGCTCCTTCAGTTCATAGTTGTTTTCTTGAGGCAAAGGCCTTAAAATTGCGGGTGTACAATATTCAACTTTGCCTAACCTTTTTCCCTAAAGACATAGATGATCACAGCTACATAATGTCTCACAGAGCACTACAAGTGACCTTTTTACAATGATCGTAGCATTAACTCTCCCCCCGCCCCAGCCTCTCACTCATTGCTTGTGGGGGTGTTGTGCCACACTTCTCATGTGACTATCAGCACAGTCCAATATCTTCCACCAAAATGGTGTGTATATCTATATGTCTAATGTGAGAAAGTTTGTCAGTAACTTGCCAAAGGTTAGCTGTTCACCCAGGGCACTGTTTTCCTCCAAAAAGTAAAACTGACCACAATCATAGAAGTGATAAATTTCAAGTATGGTGTTAACAACAGTCTAATGAAAAAACAAATAAATAATAAGTACTATGACAACACATGTGAAATACATAATTTGATTGTGCATTGAAGATACTCATTGCCATGGTAATTACAATAAACATACTCTGAATTACTGTAGGGAAAGAAAACCAACGACGTGTGTAAGAATGTATATGTTCTGCATTATTACAGACAGTTTGCCCAGTTTGACTATTCTCAAACAGCCCAGGGGTACGGGGACAGTGGAGCATATTACGCTGGTCAGCAGTCCTACATGGGCTCTATCCTCACCCCTGATGCCTCCCAGTTTGCTCAGGGCCCGGGCACAGAGAACTTTGACGAGGAACCACCTCTGATGGAAGGTAGGAGGCTAAACTTTGGATGCAAATACATTTTTTAAAACAATAATATAGAAAATGGCTGTTATAAAAAGTTTGTTTCAACTTCATACATCATTCTTATGTTCTTGTAGTCCCCACCATAATTCTGCTGCTGTCTTTTAAATGAAATGTTCTTGAGTATGGCATAAAACACCAATGAAATAAATAAATAAATATTGTTGTAGCCCCATCATGCCTCAAAGATAATCATAGCCTTTCTGTAGGTGTACAGTTTTTAATTTTTTAAATTTTTCTTTAATTCAACCTTTATCAGTATAATGTTTGACGTGACTAATGAATTTGTTTTCAGAACTAGGAATAAATTTTGATCACATCATCCAAAAGGTAGGACCTTGCTTTGTTGTGTATAATAGTGGATCTGGTACTACATATGTTTTGCAATGCTACTCAAGAAATAGTGATTGCACTCTTTTTCAAGGGAGATAACCCACTGTGTGTGTGTTTGAATGGTTGGCTATTTCCCCTTGACAGATGAAGCCACTAGAAAGGATTCTTTTGGCTTTTAATATCAATAACAGGGAATGGTTGTCAGCATAATTTAAGAACAAAAGTTAACCATTGTGTATTTTCACTGCGGTTAATTATATACATTCTTGAAATAATGTATAAATTCTTTCTCTACAGGAAAGTATTTCAGTTGATCAGACAAAATTCATTGTAAATGGTTTCAGACATCTGTGTCATATGTTCTGATGAGCAGGGTATTAGTTTGAATCAGAAATTTATCATGTGAAGCTGTGTTTAGCCCTAAGAATGTTGATATGTGTGTCACAATATTAGATTGATAATTAAATCAGAATTCTTTTATTTTGTGAATGCTTCCTTATACTTTTTGCAGGTATAAACTTGGAGCTCTTTACTTGTGTGTTAAAAATGTGATAACAAACTTGCAGTGTTTTATCAAACAACCTTCACAATGGCTGTCGTTGCCCATTTGGCTGAATTACCAATTTTGAAGTTCAAATCCAACTCTTGCTGGTTTGTCTGCAGGTATAAGTCAGTGAGTTTGTCAGGTATCTGGGGAAGTATTGTGGTTTACAATGAACACTCCAGTTTCTGTCACTCATAAATCTGACAGCCATCATGAAAGTTAAAACTTCTTGAGTACAGATTAAATTCTAATTAAATCATTCACAGCATATAGAGTGTACCAGAAGTATTTGATGTTCCATTGCTCGTCATGCTGTGCCTTAATTTGTCAAGTACCCTTTTCACTGCAAGTTATAGTATACTCACTTTCACTTTCATATGCTCTCCCTAGCTCGGTATGTGAACCTAATGTTAGTAGTATCAGTAAAATAAGTTTAGTCTTTTGTAAATGAAGTAAAAGCTCATAATAATTCATAAATACATTAAATTAGGTCTTGTAACTGACACTATAGTTCAGGCTGATTTCCCCCAGTTCTTGTACCTGTGTTGAACATTGTGTTGAAATTCGCTGACCCAGGGATTGTTGTGCGGCAAGTCGCAGCTGTGTTCCACTTCAGCTAGACGTGTCCTAACCCAGAACCCCATGCAGATATCTTCTGTATGGCTTCATATAACCATGGCAACGCCTGATTCACCTTAAAAATTTCAATTATATTGTGCAGGTATGAGACATATGTCCTAGGTCTATGATCATTTACCCATTTTCCCTTCCCGATGTGGTACCATTCCTTCTGACTTCTAATTATTTCCTCTTCCTCAGACTCTACAGTTTCATATTTATCACTCTGAATTCGGACATGTCTTTCATCACAATTACATACTGGTACACATGCATGTAGTTGATATTTATCTGTATTTTAGATGTTAGATAATTATGCACTTCGCTGCACTACCTTTATAACAGTATTTGTGTAGTTGCATTAAGTACACTTATTTGTCTTTTTTTCTTTTTACTTTTTTTGTTCTGCAGTGACTTGGTAAGTTTGATGTCTTTTAGGTGCATATGGTAAATTACAGACTGTAACATTAGGCGTGAAATGGCATGTTTTTGTATGTACATATCAGTGATGACAGGACCACCCAGACATGATGTACATGTAGTTTTCAGTGGACCTGGAGGGGTAGGGGACTCACTTTATGTCCCCCCCCCCCACCCACCCGTCATCCTCATATGCTCCCCTAATCTACTCTCCAGACCAGTCCGCCTATCTGAGCTGGCTTCCCCCAAGACCCCCTGGGGCCCATTCCCGTGTTTACCTTGTCTAATGCCCATAACCTTTATGACTACTTATTGCAGACTCAGCCATATGTACCACCCATGTGGTCATAAGCTTGTCTGCATGAGTGAAGAAAAAGTAAAGATCATCATTTTAACATATACTGCGCCATATACTGTCCAGGGTTCAATTCTTCAAAGCAGCCGGAAGTGATGGGAATATCAGTTGTACAGTATTAAAAATGTAAAATACCCAAAAATTCATTCATTGCTAATCTGCTTATTTTGAGGTTTGTTTGGAAGGTAGGATGATATCCAACTTTTTAAATGTAAGTTTTAGCACCAAAAGTAATATTTTACAACATTTATTTGCCTCTTAAAAACGCCATATTTGGGCAGAAATTTTAAGTCATTTACAGACTATGCTGTTGCTTTAACCTGGATATAAAGTTGTTTTTAATTAAGACTGTATTACATTTACGTGTTAAAGTTTAGCCCCTTCTGAAGTTGTAAAAACGGGAGTTAAACTCAGTTTTATTTTTCAAGCTTGTTTAATATTGATCCACTGATTCCTCTGCAAAAATTGCGTTGAACACTGATGTACGCATGTAATGTCAGTGTACATCTATGAAATTTTATACAAACATCATTTGATTAATCTGCAGTTATCAGATTACTGTCACAGTTGGGACAAGTTGGCATTTGCAGGCTTTCCTAGTTTCACCCAGCATGTTTTATGTGTGGGACTGATGTTATCAGGGATGTTTTTTATGCATTTGATGCTGGCTGTTTTCATTTAGATCATCAGTTTACTGTGGACTTGACACATGTCAGGCATATCAGATTGTCAGTTGGATAGTTACATGTACATATATCCAGTATGTGAAGTACATTTACTCTCTGAGATGCACCTATTGCCTTCTCTCCGCAAAACAAACGATGACCACATAACTGAAAAGCTCTTGTTGAAAAGTAAATGAAATAAGATAGCCAGTAAATCAGAATAGTGTGAGAAAACCCTACATGCAGAAATATGTGAGAAAAGCCTATGTGCAGAAATATGTGAGAAAAGGCTATGTGCAGAAATATGTGAGAAAAGGCGATCTAAGATATTTTGAGAAAGGCAAATCTTGGATTACATGATTATTGCAAATACCCTAATTCACCTTAAATTTCGCCCAAATTTGCATTTTTAGAGGTAAATAAATGTCACAAAATAGTATTTTTTTTATTATCTTACCATCCAAACAAACATTAAAGCATCTTACAGTCATCAACAGAACACTTACAATCAGGAAAAATGAGCAAATTTATGGTCTTTTAGGGTATACAGATAAAATATATAGTGTACATGCATGCCATGAGATGGGATATCTGGAATTGTGCGGTTGAGAGAAGCAATGTTCAACAAGTCAACAGCTGACAATTCATGATATCCCATCCCACAGCGTGCACAGATGCTTTATTACACGAAAAAAAAAAAAAAAAAAAAAGTGAAAAAGAAAGAAGCTGCCTTGTTGGAAATTTAAAATGCTGAACTGGTTGATTGCCAACTGAGAAAGCCATTGTCTGACTGTATACTTCTCACAAACAAGCGGATATTAGGAAGCAGACAAAGGGAGATAACTGACATACAGAATACAAGCACTAGATCTTTGGATATTGCCCTGTGGACATAGGGTATTGCTTTTTTAGCGAAATATTGTACATGTGCTCGAAGTTATGGGAATAACATGTACACAGGGACTGGTGAGAGTCCAGTGATGTCACTCATATGTACATACATTACACTATCCCTGTCTGAGTTTGTTGTCGTGGAATTCTGGGTGTGCACATTACAGTATTCTTCTGACCTTGATTTAAAGTCTTTCATGTGACTGGTAGATCGAAAGTTTTTTTTTTTTTTTTGTGTAACTGTACAGTATTCTGAGTCGTGTCACTGCAGTAGCAAGCCACACTTGGGCATGGAATGATCTTGAAATTAGTTGTAAAAAATATAACGATAGGTTTCCTGTGGTCTGTGTTGTACAGATAGAGAAACCTCAGATGCCTGCAGTGAATGTACTTTGGCACACTTGCACGAAGCCCTATTAACGTAAAGGGCACATAACTACAGTGGCGACGTGATGCCTACAGTGGAGACGTAATGCCTACAGTGGCGACATAATGCCTACAATGGCGACATAATGCCTACATTGCTGATGAGCGGTGGCTCGATTGTAGTAGGGTAGCTTTTCTGAAGTTTGATAACCAAATTATACAGTTTTTCTTCCCATTCCACGTTTTAAGGAGTCAAAATGAATTCAGGGGACATTGAACTATCTATATGCAGTTTGGAAAGCTCAGCATTGGGGTTCTGCTTTAAGTACTTTGTAAAACTCAAAGCATACCTGCATACATACCTAAAATTTGGCAGGAGCAAATGTACTTTCAGAAGCACGCAAAGGTCTTAAAATGTTACCTTTGATACCAACACTAAAAAGTTTGAAAGATAAATTGCATGAAAAACTTTTGTTTACTGAAAAAACTCAGTAAATAAAAAAAAAAGCAGGAGGCTGATAAAACTTGTTTTTGATCATTTAAGATGGCAAGAGAAAAAGAAAACCTTTTGAAGGTGTTTCAGGTAGATCTGTAAACAGTTGGTTCTTGTCTGTAGTGCGGTACAGAGTTACTGGAGATGAATGGGGGGGGGGGGAATATGGAATATGGATTCGTGTAAATACCAGGTTAGACCATCTGGTTGTAAGATCGGGGCACTTGATAGACCTGTAGAGATTTGAGTAACTGGATATTTCCTCAGTACTTGTCACTTTCTCTTAAGTTTTTGCTGATCCCCGTGATGAATGGTGCAACATTAGCCCGACTCTGATAGTTCATCCCAAGCTATACAGATGTGAGCTGGGAGTTTTAGGATGGACCCTGCACTAACATGTCTGCAGGTAATATCTTTAGCCCAATCTGGAGTAGAGGGAGCAGAACCAACAGATTAGCCATGTTACTGCCATCTGTTAGTGTACTGCATTAGTCCGACAGCCTCTTCCCCCTGCCTATGTGATTCTCCCCCCCACCCCCCTTCAGCACAGCTGGCACACACATATTTTTGATAAATGGCCTGGAAGTGAAACTGGATTAACAGAGTCTTGTCATCTGATGTCTGACACAGTGACCTCCCCTGTCCATCAACAAGCTCCGCTCTCCCCATCAGATGTGACTGGAATATGGTTGTGGTCATTCCTGTGATGTGCAATACCAACACCTCTGTGTGGGAGTGAGGCAAGCTTGTACACTGAACCAGTCTTCACATAAATGAGGATACAAAATTTTTTCTCATTTTTATTTTCTTCCAACCTTTTGAAAAGGTAACTTTTCAGGGCATAGGTGTTTAGAAAAAAGGGAAACTGCACCAATATATATATATATATATATATATATGGTCCAAAAAAGAAACGCTTAGGTGAATTTGTAGATGATTAAGCTCCTTTAAATCCTTAACTCCTTTAAGTAGAACAATTAATTACTGTATTTCACCTAAAGTTTATCATTTTTCACTTTGCTTGATACTGATTGATTCATCCACCTTATTAGGCCGAGTTTTTTTTTTTCTGTGAAATTTGATTAATTTGTAATCAGAAAAAAATTAAGTGTTAATTAAGTGCTTCCAAAGTATCATTTTGAGGCTTTTGAAAGCACGTTTGTACATACCAAACTGTAGGTGAAATACATTAGGTACTCGTTTTCAGCCAAGTTATATAGTGAGGGAGAAAGTCAGAATAGCAGAAGTCATAGGATTAACTGCAGAAACTCATTCAGCAGTGATCCCAGGTCAAAATGGACGTTCACCTCAATATCTGGTTTGCCTTTCTGTTTTTTTTGGAGGGGGAGGGGGGAGGGGGCATGGGAGTACATAAAAATAAGGAATGGTTTACTTTTGATTATTTTGTTTTATTTATCATTTTTCCTTAATCAGGCATCATGAAGGGTTTGCATTTTTTCACAGTAGCATATTCATAAACATGGCTTCAGGAGCTAGCTTCCTTTTAGTTTCATTTCATTTCTAGTTTCTGCATTAATGAGGTCATATAGCAACGTTCAAATATTGCCTGTTCTTAATTAGATTAATTATGCACAAATTATGATACATCTTCCAAATCAACAATGCCTGGAACATATAAATTTACACAGAAGTTTTTATGCAAGCTGTGCGGCATAAACATACATGTACTCTGTATTTTTTTCTTAACTGGGACAATTAAGACAAGTATAGAAAAATAGAGATTATGATTTAAAAACAAGCTTTGTGCTCTGTCTTGTAATTTTCTTCGTAAATTGGCCATGGGCCCGTTTCACAAAAGGCAGGTAGCATTACGTGCACATATCTTCCATGGCAACCAGTATTGTAAGTATTGCGTCGCCACGATAGTCACGTGACCAAAGTGCTGCTTGTGCCTTGTGAAGCAAAACCCATGCCAGGAAATGTGATCATTGGTCCAGCTCCCAGGTACAACCTTCAGTTTAGCCAATTAAATGTGTGCTTTTAATATCCAATATTCCCTTATTATAAAATAAATATTTAATGGAAACACATTCTGCACAGATGGAATATTGCACTTTTGTTTTCGTATAGTAGCAATTACATTATGCCATGTCAGATCAAAGGGAAAAAAAAATGGTGAAGAAATAAACAGTTTCGAGAATAGTAATTCTGAAACAGTGCCACACGAACTGTTTTGTTCTTAGCCCAATTTTAAGCTTTCTGTGACTTGATGAGAAAAACTAGTAACAACATTACAAATGTACATGTAGACATGTACACAGCAAAAGACAACAATCAGTCATCCATTAAGCAATAACAAAACAGTTACAACAGAAAGAAAACATCGTTATCGTATGTGCATCATAGATAACTGAAACAAATGATTACGGCATGCATTTTATGAATAACTTAAATGTTTCCATGGTAATGGCTGCAAGAAATGTACATATTACATACAACACTATACATTGTAAGTTAGGAAAACTTAGAATGATCTCAGTGAGTACTCGATGTAGTTTATGTTTCCAGGAGATCATTGAGGATACAGAATAATTGCCATTGGTCACATTCTGTATGCTCACTGCCAAATTTTGCAGTAAATCTTATTAAGCATAAGCAGCATTGCATGCAACTGTCATAACACACATAGTTACTGATCACTGGTGATACTGCTGTGCGCAAACTAGCAACTGTTCGCAGTAAAACTAGCACCAGCCACACTGCTGCACTGTAGCTGTCATTGCATGGCAGTAAACAAGCAGTAACTGTTCCTGGTTAGACTGCTGTACTTTGGTTCTTATCCTCCTTATCCTACAGGGAAACTAGCACCAGCCACGCCGCTGTGTTGTATTGTAACTGCCATCCTTCTATAGTACAGCTAGCACTAGCCACACTGTTACACTGTAACAGTCTATATATGGCAGTATTAGAACAAGCAGTTCACTCTGCAGTAAAGCCTGCACCAGCCACACCACTGTATTGTACTGTAGCTGTACTGTAACTGCTATCCAGTTGCAAGAAAAGCTAGGGCAAGCCACATCATCATATTATAGAGTGGCTGTACTGTAGTACACTGTAACTGCTATCCTTCTGCAGTGAAGGTAGCACTGGCCACTCTGCTACATTGAAACAGTTATTACGTTTCAGTAAACAGGCAGTAACTGGTCACTGATCATACACTGATGTACTGTAACTGGCCATAAACTGGCAGAAAGTCAGCACTCATACTGCTGTACTGTAGCTGTCATCGCCTCGTAGTAAACTAATCGTCCCCACCGCAGAGTTTCGGTTCCCAGGGCTATTAGCAACTGGGTCTCGCGACCCATAGGTGTAAAGCCTGGGTGGCTTTTTAGGTGGGGTTAGGCCAAGACTGCCCATTGAGCAACTTTTCTGTGGTTGGAGGTGTCTGTGCTGAGGTGGGGTGGAGCAATATGACGGGGTGCGGGACGGTGGCCTGTTGTGCTGGGGGTGCAGTGGAATGGTAGTAAAGTCGGCCGACTCATTCAGGGGGTCCACATGGTACACTTGCCTTGGGGGTACAATGTGGTATGGGGCAAGTAAAGGGGACATGGTCTCTTTATAGGACCCTGTCACTGAACCCGCCACAGAGCCATTGTAGCGTCTTTTGGGGATACTGGCATAAAGCATGGCCAAGTCCTCGGGGTCTGAGGGCTCAGATTTAAATGATATATACGTAGAAGTGTTCAGACTGTTACGATACTGCACATTTCGGTCCCGTATGGAATCGTATAGGGGATCTACTGTGTCCATTTTGTTACATTCCTTCATCATGTCTTCGTCGATGTCATCAGGCTTTTCCCCATCCTGTAGCTCTCTGTCATGAGGGCTCTCTGCCTTCATCTCCACCCCATAGTGAGGGGGCGGGGTGCGGCGACGGTAAATCATCACACACACAATGACAGTTAAAGCCAGCGTAAACACCAAGCTACCTACCACAATGGCCGTGATAGTTACAATGTTCAACTTGGTCTCCACCACAGCCTGTTCTACAGGGCGGACGTCATCAGGATTCACGCCCTCAATAGCGATGTGAAAGGTAACGTTCCTCGCCCCAGCGGGGTTAACGGCGTTACATATGTAGGACCCCATGTCCCTTACCTGGAAGTTGTAGACGTATAAGGTGTTGCGCAGGTGGACCCCGCCTTCATTGATAACCTTGTACTTGGTGGAGCCCTCGATCTCCAGTTGTTTGCCGTTGAGGTACCAAAACACTGTGGCTGGCGGGTCAGCACTCACCTCACAAGTCAGCTCTGCGTTGTCCGTCTCCTCCAGCTCAATTCTTTGACTACGCGACAGAATGTGAACAGGGCACACGAAGAAGGAGTCTGGAACTTCAGAGAAGGCTTTCCCCTCCACAAGCCAGGGGCTGTGGCACATAGGACGTGCCAGGTCAAACTCCCAGTGGAGTGTGTTGTTTTCTGCCATTGTGATTAGCCAGAGCTTAAGCCACCTTAATGAGCAGTCACAGTGCCAAGGGTTCTTGTGCAGTTTAATGGCAAGGAATTCTTTTCCAAATGATTGGACGATCTGAGGATCAAGTTTACGCAGGAGGTTATTCTGAAGCTCCAACCAGCGCAGCGACTTCAAACCTAGAAAGCCTTTCGGGGCAATGGCGTGCAGTTTATTGTTGGTCAGGTACAAATTTTGCAGTTGGCCCAAGTGCCGAAAAGCATCGTCCCCGATGTAACTTATTTCATTATAGTTGAGAATAAGGTGTTGCAGCTTAGGCGTGTGTTTAAAGGCGCTTGAAGGGAAATCCTTCAGCATGTTCTCACTTAGGTCGAGCCAAATCAGTGAAGAACATCCCTGGAAGGCCTTGTCGTTGATGCTGTTTATCGAATTATTCTGCATCCACAGCTCCTCCATGAAGGTGAACTTGAAGAACGGGGTACCTTTTAACTTCATAAGGTTGTTATCCTCCAAATGAAACATGCGGATTGTGTGTGGCAGATCCCAGGGTACGAATTCCAACCCCTTGTTCTTACAGTCCGCTACGAATATCCCACTGGTAATAGGGCATGCATAGCCCCTCACTAGTGCCACAGTCGCACACAAACACAACATGCAACTCCACAGGATGTCCAAGACATTCCGAGAATTCAGATTTACACAGCTCACTGCCATCATCAAGATGAAGCAGAGTCGACCATGAAGAATGCTGGGTCCCTAAAGAAACAGTTTCTGCACACACACACTCCGGATAGGGTAATGGAATCTTGCACTCCAGCCACCGTAATTCACCTTGGCAATTGCCAGCTTTGTACACGGAAATGTTGAGGCCCTCAGTTTGGGAATGCTGCTGGGAGATTTTGATCAATAGCGTCCTAATTCTGTGGCCATGAGCTGGTACTGGTCACTGCCGTATCGATGGACGGTGACACATTGGGCTAGGGGTGCCACGCAAACTTCATCCCTCACCATTTCTCTACCACTCCACTCGGTCACCATGGAAACACCCGCGACTTCAGCACATGACAGTTTTCTGTAATGAAAGAATTGTGAAATCAGTGACAGGCATGTTAATCTTTGTCATTGTCTGGAATCTGAGTAATGATTCATCAGGGCCTTTCCCTCTGTACAATATTCTACATGTGTCAACAAAATTCCTTAATCTGAAATCTGAGTGTTTTTTTTCTCTCTCTTTACAGACTAATTATAATAGCAGAGAAATCAACTTTGCTGGAATACATTGAATTCTTCAACAGAACTGTATGAGATAATACTATGCATAAATTTTATTTTTGTAAAATTATTCATATCGGTATATTCCATACTTGTCATCTCACAATTTTGTGGGGTGTCTCGCGCATGTTTTTTTTTTTTTAATTAAAAATCAGGTTCTTAGTGTGTTAAATCTCCCTTTTATAGGGCAAAAATGTTTCAATGTTTTGGGATGTTTTCATCTCGTGTAACGGTAAATTATGAGTAAACTCACTAGCAAAAACTTCCAAAATACAGTTAAAAAGACACAAAAGTTATTACAGTACGGCTCTGGTTCACTTGAGTGGTGATGAGGGTGTTCTGAGTATCAATAGTTAACCTTAGTTGGGAGGTTAAGTGGGCAGGATGGGGTGGGGGGGGGGTAGAAATGCACTCAGATAAGCATTTATACAATTCAAGGTCCGACCATTCCTCAAATATACATGCTACAGATTGTTGCCACTGCTATTGATATCGTACGCACACAGCAGATCACCCAGACAATCTCACAAAAGCTTTGGCGAAATCATCAATTAGCTGGGAGGGATGTGAAGATTTCAGCAATAAGCCTGGCCCAGCTGTTTGGTCGAATGGAGCACCACTGGTGTTCGCCAATGCAGCCTTTGGGTCAGCTGGATTAACGCTATGGATCGAAGATCAAGAGATGATAGGAATTTTCAGGCAGTAATCATTTATTACAACTGAAACAAATACTTGTCCACACATGAAATAATAATTCTTGTATATCCAGGTGAATAATTTTCATAATTCATACAGTGCTGAAATAGTAGACAGTATATGGCGTATAATACCAGTCAAATGTATAGAAAGTGAAAGTAAATTGAAGTGAAAGGAAGGGAAAGTTTCATGAAAGCAACACATTCAGCCTCATATGTTATGAACAAAAATATTTATTATTATTATTATGTGTACTGTTCCAGATAATATTTGTGTAGTGAATATAAAGACAGTATTGTGAAATCTGTTATTTATTGAATAAAAAATGCTTTAAAATAACTTTTTTTTTTTTGTGGTTGCTTGATGAGAATGGTCTTGTGAATTAAAACACTTCCAAGACAGAATGGATCCACATAGCGTAATGCTAAATGTCAGTACATTTGTACATGTAAAGCAGCTATTTAATGTGCAAACAGGTAATTACACACATGTATTTAAGTGAAGTCCCTGCATAAAACAATCATGAATATCACTATCAGGTTTGTTTTGATCCAGACTTATTTTCAGAATACCGGTAGCAGTAGTAATAGCAACACAGAAAAATCATAGTTAAAAAGTTAGATTGTCAGGATTTATCATTGGTTGAATGCAGAAAAACCACCGAACTAGGGATTGTAAAGTTTACGTTGCTGAAATTATTTATTCACCTAAGCTTCATAGATGTTCATTATGAACAGCAGATTCCTCCACGAACTCGCCCCATATCATCCACCATGTGACCGAAACAGCAACCTGAACCTTACAGCCCCTGCAGTGGGAGTTGTAAAGACTAGGGTAATTTTATGTGTGGATTTCCACTTGCATTCTGACGTCACTTTCCCCCCTCCCCCCCCCCCCCCCCCATTTGCTTTTACTGATTTTTCATTGGTTAAAATTCAATGGGGAGATGTTCAGTTTGCATACAAAGAAAAACAGCATAAATAAGACATCCATCATTTTAGTTTCTGTCACATGTCACTGTTATATATGAGATTTTGGCACTGTATTATTTGTGTGGTTCATACATTTTTGAAAGGGTTTCTGCAGTTTGTTGTGAAATGCTTTGGATTTGAGCTTCCATCAATCAGCAGGTTGGGTCGGAAGAAGGTTGCTTATACGTCTACCCCTCTCAAGTTGATGTGCTAAAACATAGTTTTTAAACATTTTTAAGACAGATGAACATTGTAAGGGTTGATCTGAAAAGGGTCTCCTCCATTTTTGGACAGCCTCATTCAGAGAAGCATAAATGAATTGACATAACAGTGACGTGGAAAGTTACACACAAATATTACCCTAGTTTTTACAACTGCCACCACATGGTTTCTGCTGACACCCATCACAGTTACATCTAGCTACATACAGAAAACTCTACCTGCTTGTTTGATTAGTAACATGTCCTCACTTTACCAGCACATAAGGTCATCTTCAGTGTCCAGCTGACCACACTGTCTTGAGACTGCCTCATATGGTCAGTTTTGTCCAACCAGTGACATGTGTTTGTGTCGGCTTGGTCTACTGAGTTACTAGAAACCTAATCCCATGAGAGGCTTCTGGATAAATCACAGCTTCACACCCCACATGCTTTGTTTTGGGTCCAGTCCGCTCATATTTTCCTTGCCATGTTATCCTGATGGACTGGCCTGATCAGGCTGAGTTTGTTATGTTAATAAGTTGTTAGGAAGGGATGGTGAGGGTATAGGGTAGGGGGGTGAGGTATCAGCAGGGTGTGTGCTTCAGTCAGACAGGTGGTGTGGTCAGCTCAGCAGAAAATGACATGATAATGAGTATTGACCAGTGGTCAAGACTAAGGTCGGCTTATACATACAATCCTCAGTGCTGGAGACAGAGAATATGGGATACTTTAGCCTCATACAGCAGCCCTGCCTTTGTACATGTAGGCTAGCTACAAAGGCAGTGATATTTACATCACAATGTACAGAGTAATCTTAGTAGCTGATACCAGCACAACTGCTCTTAGGACTGTGCTTTTGTTGTGGAATGCTCTTTTTCTGTTTCTCCATCAAAGTAAAATAACAATGGGCACAGGGAAACATTGTTCCTCCCTAGCCATTCTCCAATCTACTACATGCACCAGTGCCAGTGATGACAATGGTATCTGTTGTAGACGGTAATTGTAGTCAGTTTAGCCTATATGAAGGCTAATCATTGCAGAGGCCTGTGAGGAGGCGGCCAGAATGGAGCCTGGTCAGATTTCATTAACAGGCTTATAAGTCCCCATGCTAATAAACAGACAAAGTGTGATCTGGTGGGGATGGCTAACTAAAGAGTGGGCAGCTGGGACTGGCTTCTGTTCTGATAACAGTTTGTGAGAAAATCAGTCTTTCTGTGACATTTGTCCATGTATCATATACCAATAATAATCCCTATGAGCTCACATGACAAACACCACTCATTGGGCCATGCTCTGGGGGTGTTTTCATATACACATCAATAACAGATGCTTCTGGAGAAGCTTTCTCCAATGCAGTGCTCTGAATCCTTGTGTGTACTGTTGTCATTATTTATATAACTTGTTATTGTAGGCTTTATCATGGCTGTTTGATGCATGGGATACATCATGTTTCATGTATGTGTCTCATTTTCAAACGCAGTATGGTACGCCTTGGTCGATTATGGATTCAGTCTAATATAAAGTGATGTTTTTTTGGGGGGGGGGGGGAGGGGGGGAATTTTGCAGTAAGAAGCTAAGAGCTTGTGCCCAAAGTCCACTAATCTGTACGTAAGGTTTTGAAAGTTTCAGGCCCTTGCTGAGGTGTAGTGGTTTCTTCTGAACTGTGTTGGTTTCCTCTGTACTATGCCTGGATTCTGTTGGAGTGCGTGTGGTTTCCTCTGTACTATGCCTGGCTTCCTCTGTACTATAACTGGTTTCCGCTATACTATGCCTGGTTTCTCTGGACTATGAATGGTTTCCTAACTATCCCTAAACTGAGCCACCATGATAGGGGTTAAATATTATTACTACAGTATTTACTAAGTACTATGGCTGTGAAAACCAAACCAAATCAATAAAACATAAATACATGCAAATTATACACACAAGAAATTTTATTTTGAGCATACCTTTGTTTTAAACCTTTCACAAGTTCCTGAGGCTGTGGTATGTGAGAGATAATATTTGTTGAGATGTTAATTTCTCATGGAAGCCCACTTTGCCCAACGTATAAACCTGACTTCAATCTGGCTGGCATGCAAGTGAAATATTTTGGCAAACCAGATATCAAATACTGTAAATGTCTTTACATTTCTGCCAGAAAAGCACATATTTAGAGGCAAAGAAATGTCATAAAACTGGTGTTGCAAGTTTAATTTTTCTTTTGCTATGGAACCCTACCTTTCAGACAAACCTTAAATATTTTAAATTAATTACCAGTTAAATGCTCATTTTGAATATGGCAATTTTGAATACAGTCATACAGTGTATTTGCTCAAATTAGTTCATTACCAGTTTTTACCATCCTGAGCATACAGATTGTCGTGGGTTTCCCCCAAGGTCTACCTGGTTTTCCTCCCACCATAGTACTGGCCGGCCTCATACAGGTGACATATTCTTGAGAATGGCATATAACACCCATCAGATAAATAAACAACCATGCTGAACAATGTAAGGAGTAAGGATGTAAAACATAAAAAAGTGTGTTGTACAAGGAAAAGAGGTCAAGCAATATGGCTACATGGAGATGTACTACATAGACAGATGGGTGTGGGCTGACATATCTGTGGGTGAACTATAGCTCAGTTTCTGATAGAAAAAGGCCTTGAGGACATTTTTACCATTCACCCTGACCGGCTGTGTTATATTGTACATGGAATCTAATTTGTGAGTGCCTTCTAGGCTTGTGGGGGCCTAACACATGGCTGTCATGTGTGTGCTGGCTGTAGTATTCCTCCTTCCTTTCTCAATATGAGAGGTCTCTGGGGCTACTGGAGGGATTCGGAATCCTCAATAACATCTTTCCTTTTTCACAAGAATCCTTTTCACTCCCACAACTCTGTAGAGTCAATAAATGGATCGTCCCTGTTCTTCGGGATGTGCTAGTCAGAGGGGTGTCTCCAGAGAAGGGCACGTACCAATGCATGGAAGAATGAAGCAGAAATATTTACTCTGCTGCAACTTGGATGTGCATGATGTCTTATCAAGATATTTCCATAATGATCAACATTGATGTTTAGCATTTTAAATTTGATTCTGCACTTCAAACTGCAAGCCTGTCTTAATTTGCTAAACATGTAAATTGTGATATTGGTAGACAAAGATGCTGTTCTGAAGTCTGACAGTGTGCAGTAGTAGTAGTATGCATTTTGCAAGGGTAATTGCTGTGAGGGTGAGACCTCTAAGAGCTGCATTGAGTTGAGACTTGCATGTCCAATACAAGCTTTTGTTGCAAGAGCAAATAACGCTCTCCATTGACCAGTGCCCTGACCCCTGGGGCTCTGCACCCAATGGGTGGCCTGTCTCTGTATGTGTTAGCCCCTGACTCATCCTCAAGACAACCCGATACCCACACACGATAACTCCTGACAAGCCGTCACAATAACATGGCAATCAACCCGTTTGATCATCGGTTCCAGTGTTATCTTTCCTGCGATGCATAAGCTGCAAAAAAAAAAAAAAAAAAAACTGCCCCAAAACT